>NW_021940724.1:458119-459244 GCF_001715985.3 Manacus vitellinus
CATTCAGGATGTCCTTGCAGCTGAGATCAGCCCTTTCCCACACTCACTTCAGTAGGAACTCGGAGAGACTGTAGCCAAAGCCAGGCCCCTCAGTCCCTGGTTGCTCCT
This sequence comes from Manacus vitellinus, assembly GCF_001715985.3. Classification (NCBI taxonomy): domain Eukaryota; kingdom Metazoa; phylum Chordata; class Aves; order Passeriformes; family Pipridae; genus Manacus; species Manacus vitellinus. The sequence continues at coordinate 458,228 of NW_021940724.1, forward strand.
CTGGTTGAAGGGAACTGCAAGTTCTGCACCTCCAGGGAATATTTGGAGAGGAGGGGATCTAAAATCAGGGAATATTTGGAGAGGAAATAATCTAAAATCAGGGAATATTTTGAGAGGAGGTGATCAAAAATCAGGGAATATTTTGAGAGGAGGTGATGTAAAATCAGGGAATATTTTGAGAGGAGGTGATCTAAAATCAGGGAATATTTTGAAATGAGATAATCTCAAATCAGGGAATATTTTGAGAGGAGGTGATGTAAAATCAGGGAATATTTGGAGAGGAGGTGATCTAAAATCAGGGAATATTTTGAAATGAGATAATTAAAATCATGGAATATTTGGAGATGAGGTGATCTAAAATCAGGGAATATTTGGAGAGGAGGTGATCTAAAATCAGGGAATATTTGGAGAGGAGGGGATCTAAAATCAGGGAATATTTGGAGAGGAGGGGATCTAAAATCAGGGAATATTTAGAGAGGAGGTGATCTAAAATCAGGAAATATTTTGAAATGAGATAATCTCAGATCAGGGAATATTTTGGGATGAGATAATCTAAAATCAGGGAATATTGTGAGGAGATAATCTAAAATCAGGGAATATTTTGAAATGAGATAATCTCAAATCAGGGAATATTTGGAGAGGAGGTGATCTAAAATCAGGGAATATTTTGAGAGGAGGTAATCTAAAATCATGGGATATTTTGAAAGGAGGTGATGTAAAATCAGGGAATATTTGGAGAGGAGGTGATCTAAAATCAAGGAATATTTGGAGAGGAGGGGATGTAAAATCATGGAATATTTGGAGATGAGGTGATCTAAAAGCAGGGAATATTTTGAGAGGAAATAATCTAAAATCATGGAATATTTTGAGAGGAGGTGATCTAAAATCAGGGAATATTTTGAAATGAGGGAATCAGGGAAAATCAGGGAATATTTTGAAATGAGATAACCTCAAATCAGGGAATATTTGGAGAGGAGGTGATCTAAAATCAGGGAATATTTTGAAATGAGATAATCT
>NW_021940724.1:459610-461571 GCF_001715985.3 Manacus vitellinus
ATCTAAAATCAGGGAATATTTTGAAATGAAGTGATCTAAAATCAGGGAATATTTTGAAATGAGATAATCTAAAATCAGGGAATATTTTGAGATTCTCACCAAAGTGAGAATTTAACTGAAGTGCCACAACGTGACCAAACACCCACTCTTTCTTAACCAGGACCCAAAAACCTGAGGTGCAGCTTTCCAGAAAATCAATTTGGGATTCTGGCATCCGGCAGGAACCCGTTTTCCTAATTTTCCTGCTCCAAACGTTTCCCATCTGCCCATTAAAATGTTCTGGCACATCTCCTGCTTTCTTCAGCTTTGGTGGCCACTCCTTGAAACATAAAACTAGTTGGAAGTACAACCATTTCCCTGATACTCTGGGCAGCACCAAATTGGTTTGTTTTTTTTGGAAGAGAGACAGAAAATGTTTCATCAGAACATTTAAGAGGGAGTTCAATCCAATATTTCCTTTATTTATCAAGGCCATCACATCACCTGGAGAAACCCTCTGGTGTTTGCCACTCACTTTGGTTTGGAGCCTCCTCTCTAAGTGGCAAAGTCTCTATTATAATTTAACCCCATTAAGGTTTTTTTCTTCTCCCCTCTTTCTGTTCCCACCCCCAGCCTGCATTCCCTGCTTTCAGGTTCTCCTCTGGTAAGGTCAGTGTAACCTCTCTTTTCCTGCTTAATGCAAATCAACAATCCATATTAAAATGTGGAAGCAATTAGCAGCACAGCTTCACACATTGCCTTCACACCACTCTTGTTTTTGTGATAAGTTCTGAATACTTGGGGTCCAACCTTTTCTCAGGCTGAACTCTCACTGAATTACACATGAAGAGAGACTCAGAAGAAGCCCTTCAATTTATTTTTAAATAATGAGCCTTTAAAGCTCTCCACAAATCCCACTTCAGCTGCACATTCTCCTACCTTATTCACTGAAAGGAAGCTTAAAAAAAAACCCCAATATATAAAACACACTGATGGATCAAAATATGGACACTTATAAGTAAAAATAGTTTCATTAAACAACCTCTGTCTTGAGGCAGGAGACACTGAGATTTCAATCCTGCTCTCCAAAATGTCCTTCTGGAAAGAGTAATGTGGGAAAACCCTCAGCCAACAGAAAACCTCATCTAAGAGAGTCATAAAGGCAGAGAGAAAAACCAAAGCACACACTGAGTTCATTTCAGACTGAATCCCTGCTCAATCCATTAATTTAAAGTGTTTCACTGACCTGGCAAACCATTATCATGGATTGCAGTGACAGGAGCCAAATTAGGTCAGCAAAACAATCCTGGGGCCAGGAGGAATCTCACAGGACATTCCCACTCCTGCCCTTGCAAGGAAGATGATCAACTACACTCACATTTGGGAGCAGGGGAAGGAATGAAGAGCAAGCCTTTAAGAAGGAACTTCCCCCTTGGCAGCCCAAATTGGTTCTACTTTATAATTCAGTCTTAGGGTGGCAACACCTCTTGTAGCTATGCTGGAAACTGCACCTTTCCCAACAGGAATTCACCCAGGAATTAACTACAAAAGGCAGTTACTCCAAGGGATCCAGACTATCCATCACAATTCCTAATGCAAATAAGCACCCACATGATCATCCACCTTCAGAGGGGAACATCAAAGCCAAGTCTGGGAGTGTAACACAGATTGATGACAAACCAGACCTGGGGCCTCCTCTGAGATCAGGTCAAAAGCACTCCAATACATATTGACCAAAACTAATAAGAAAACTTAAATATCAAAAGGTCCTTCACCCTCCCGGTCATTCTTCAAGGTGGGACCAAAAGGTCACACCACTCTCTGTTTGGTTTGACCTCTGCAAAGCTTCCTGCACTCTGGGAAAACAGGCCACTGGCTACAGCTGATTTCAAATTTAGTACAATTGATCTCTGCTTTCAGAGTGCTGAGCTTGGTCCATAAATCCCACAGTGAACTCTTACCCTTGGAAAGCATCAGAACGG
>NW_021940724.1:462831-464162 GCF_001715985.3 Manacus vitellinus
GCCAGACACAGTACCCTGGGTGGGAGCTCAGTGGTTAACAGTAGGTATTTAGTGGGTGATTAGTGGATAACAGTGGGTAATTAATGGGTAACAGTGGGTATTTAGGGGTTATTAGTAGGTAACAGTGGGTATTCAGTGGGTGATTAAGGGGTAGCAGTGGGTATTCAATGGGTAAGTAGTGGATAACAGTGGGTATTCAGTGGGTGATTAGTGGGTAACAGTAGGTAATTAATGGGTAACTGGGTATTTAGTGGGTGAATAGTGGGTAAGAGTGGGTATTTAGTGGGTAATTAATGGGTAACAGTGGGTATTCATTGGGTGATTAGTAGGTAACAGTGAGTAATTAAAGGGTAACAGTGGCTATTTAGTGGGTAATTAATGGGTAACAGTGGGTATTCACTGGATGATTAGTAGTTAACAGTGAGTAATGGGTAACAGTGCATAATTAGTGGGTAATTAATGGGTAACAGTGGGTATTCATTGGGTGATTAGTGGGTAACAGTGGGTATTCACTGGGTGATTAGCTGGCAACACTGAGTAATTAAAGGGTAACAGTGGCTATTTAGTGGGTAATTAATGGGTAACAGTGGGTATTCATTGGGTGATTAGTAGGTAACAGTGAGTAATTAATGGGTAACAATGGGTATTCAGTGGGTGATTAGTAGGTAACAGTGAGTAATTAATGGGTAACAGTGGGTAATTAGTGGGTAATTGATAGGTAACAGTGGGTATTCAGTGGCTGATCAGTGGCTAACAGCACCTTCTCAATTCAGTTTTAACTCAGTTCAGAGCGATGACAAGGAGCTGGAAAACCAGAGGGAGAACCAACAGGTTAAACCAGCAGTTTCTAACAACACACTACAGGAAGAAGGCCTTGCAGGGATTTTCCCCCAGAACAGCCCCAGGGGAGGTGCTGCAGGGCCCAGGTGAGCCTGCACCTGTTTGATCTTGTTGCGGGAGCTGGTGATGCGCTCGGTGATGCTCTGGTAGGTGCGGATGGCCGTGGTGAGCTCCGTGTAGTGCTGCACGATCAGCTCGTCCAGGTCCCGGTCACACTTCTCATAGGCCTCCTCCAGCCGGCCCTTCTCGGTCTCCCTGTCCTCCACATCGTCACTGGTGGATAAAGTCCTAAGGAGACAAGGATTGCACAAGTTATTGAGGTGGTAAAAGCTAAAAAATCACAGAATCAAACGGGTTGGAAAAGACCTCTGAGATCATCGGGTCCCACCTGTGACCCAACCCCACCCTGTCACCCAGCCCATGGCACTGATGCCACATCCAGTCTGTCCTTAAACACCTCCAGGGACGGGGACTCCACCCCCTCCCTGGGC
>NW_021940724.1:465440-476229 GCF_001715985.3 Manacus vitellinus
ATTAAAGGAACTGCTCTCTACCTTTCTATACTGAAATTTTACTTGGATTTCAGGTAATTTTTCTTTCATTTCAAGGCTTCTGGATGGCTTTGACCAGTTCTTTTGGGACGGTACATCTCTTTTTCAATCCAGTTCACAAATAGAGAAACCCTTCTCTTCATTAAAATCCCTGTCTGTTGAAATTCTGAACAACAAAAAAAAAATTATAGAAAACTGGTAAAAAAGCACTAGTAAACTAAGTTTTAGGCTACATTATTTGTAATGAAGTTTAGTGGTGTTTTTTCTGGTAAATGTGCCCGCCTGGGGGTCAGGAGAGACCAACGTACTGCAAGAAAATAAAACACATAAATATTGTGGTTTATTACTCTGCCAGTTTTCAGATTCCTCAGAGCTTTTTTTGCTGCTCCTGGACTTATGAAAAGGGAAAGCTGTCTATTAGTTATCATATTGCCACAGAGTCATTAATACAGGCACAGGGCAATATATGAAATATCTCCTGATCTATTATTTATAAATGAGTTATAGGGAAGAAATTCTAACTTTGGCCTCAGAGTTTAGTTGGAGCGTTGGATGGAATTCCCAGAGAAGTTGTGGTTGCCCCTGGATCCCTGGAAGTGTCCAAGGCCAGGTTGGACAGGGCTTGGAGCAACCTGGGCTAGTGGAAGGTGTGATGGGCCCTTATTTCCCCCCCTCATTGATTTTAACCTCTGAGTAATGTTATCTTATCAGATTTTTTAAATTTGATTTCTTACTTCAATCAGTGAAGTTTGAGATTCCAACAAAACTGCCGAAAACTTGGCAAAACTGCCCTTTTAAGTCTTCTTGATGTCACCCCAAATTTCTACTCAGGAATCAATGCAATCTTCTCTTCTTCCCTCTCTCTCCTCACCCCACACCCTCCTCGAGACCAATCCCACCACCAGATCCAGGAGGCCACACCCTGGAATGTCCCCATGGCACAACCAGAAAGCCCCAGGAGAAACACTTTCATCTACAGCACTCAAAGATGGTTTGTGGAAAAAAAACCAGATCCTGAATTTTCCTCTTTATCCTTGGAAGGGGAGCCACGGTCCACACAGGTTTCTGCTTTAAATCAGCAAATACAGACACTGAAAACTCTCTAATTCATGGGGAAAACTCATTTGGGATCAGTTATAGAGGTTATGACCTAAACACTGGGGTGTCACGACCTTAAGGACCAGCAGGGGAGGATTTGGAGCTCTCCTGACAATTTCTGGATAAAGAATTTATCATCATAAAGGAGCTATGAGGAGAAAATAAGCAACAGTAAAGCCATTAAAAAAATAAAATAAAATCACTGCATGCAAACTGTTCTGAACCATATGCCTGAACATCATGCAGCAATCACAACTTTCAAAGAAATCCACCCTCAGGATGGATTCCAGGAGAATCCTGGATTGCTACACACAACCCAACTGGTCCATATCACAGACTAGAAAAGTTTTTACTTTTAATCAAACAAAATTCAGTTGAAAAAGGCTTGATTTGCCAAAGAATCCTCTGCAGCGTCAGGGATTTGTTACAGAGGATGCCACGAGCCTTTTTTCCAATGTTCCAGCAAATTCCCACCCAACTCTGGCTTCCCAACAATTTGAAGCAGATTCCTACTGTGTTGCCCAGCTGGGTTTGTCCTTGTATTTGTATTTTACTTGCCCTCTATGGGAAAAAATATATTTTGCTAAAAACAATTGGTGTTTTAAAACTTGACATTTGCCCAGGGAAGCAGAGCTGGTTATGAAATGAGAGACAGAAAGGGGGGATCACAACAGGCCCTGCAGCTTTGAAACCACCACCCAGGGCAGAAGGACAAAGCCAGTGCAGCTGGAAATCAGAAATCCTTGGAGATCCCACAGGCTAATTCCTACTGGGATGATATAATGGCAGTGCACAGTTCTGGTCTGTCTTCTCTCATCCTTGAAAGGGCAACTAAACCAAGAGAGGGGATGAAGCAGCTGCTCCCTCAGATATTTGAACACCAAGACTCTCTGAAAGGAGACACAACAGGGCTGCAGGGGTGAAAAAAACAGATGAATAATTTAAAAGTGAAGTAGTTTTTTCACCAAAATCGTGCTCTGCTAGAGCAAGGGGCACCTGCTGAAGCCAAAGGATCAGCTCAGAAAAGGAGGAGGTGTTGATACCTGAGGGAGTGAACTCCTGGGCTGGGCTGCAGGATTTGAGGCTCAACACCATCAGCAGGTTCAGGAAAAGGAATTTAAGGTATTCCCAGGGAACAGGGCTGGGATGTATCCTCTGACATCCCAAACTCAATCACTGCAGGCACCTGGGAAATACAGAGGCACTGGACACCAGGCCTGGATCCCCTCTCCTAGATTTTGTAGGAGACAAATTGGAGACAAACTACCAGGCTGGAGGAACCACTGATCTGCCTGGATAGAGCATTTCTCTGGTCTCATCCTTGGGAATATTCCAGCAATGGGGCTGAGGAATGTTCTGGAGGTGATGGCACCCCACTCCTGTACATGTACACAACACAACACACACATGGGATTTTCCCTTCACTTTTCTGGGATATTTTGGCACCCAGAAGACAAGAACACCACAATCCAGAGTTCCAGGTGCTGCCAGGCAGTAGGAAGGAGGAGAAGGGAAGAGTCAAAACTTCCCCAAAACACTGCTCTGTCCACTGCAGGGACACCCTCCCCCAGGAGAGCATTAACACACCCCTTCTCCAAGGTTTTCCAGCCCGTGATCCCAACCTGCAACACTGGAACTCACTGGAAGTTTCAGGCTCACTCAACCACCACATTCCAAGATTTCCAGCTGGCTCAGTCAGAAGCACCAGCTGGGAAATCTTCCCAGAATAAACACCTGCATTGGGAATGTCTCGCTGGCTTTAATTACCTGTTTGGGGAAAATATTGTGCAAACAATCAGCACTAAAAACACAATATTTGTATTTTGACCAGAAAACTTCCTCTTATTTACAGTCCTTCGGTCTGTTGTGGTTTGAAACATTGAAGGAATCAATTCCTACACCAAGAAGGATAAATAATTCTACACAACAATAACTTAATCCTAATAGAGTTCTTTTCTTCCCCCCACCCACAGGAGTTTTCCTTAAATACCTGCAGATTACTTCCTTATGGAAAAGTTGAAATCAAAACCCAAGACCTAAAAGAAGAAAAGCATCAAAGACTGGTTTTTTTCTTCTATTTTACTGAAAAACCAGCAAGTTTCAGCAATAAGGTTTTGGTTTTAGGATTTGGGAGTCTGGATTAATCCCTTGGAATCTGCAACCTCGTACACTGAATTTCCTACCCAAGCCCTGTGGTACAGGAGTCATTTCTTTTTCTTGCTCTGCTGAAATAATAATAAAAAAAAAAAAAAAAGCAAAGCAAGGAATACTTAATATTCCTGAGATTATCCACGTTCCTGCCAACACTGCAGAAAAGGAAGCCAAGGGCATCTCTGCTTGTTTTAGTCCCATTAAAATGGGGAGCGAGGAAGACGAAAAGTCAACACGCTGTTTGCCAAACAGAAAGGATCCAAATTCTGTTTGGGAAGGGAACTTTGCAGAAAGAACTTTGAAGGGGGGAATTACAGATTGTGATAAACAGAGATCAGAGCTTTTTAGAACTCCTTAAAAAAACACTCAGGAGGAAAAGCAGTTTCCAGGCAGGTTGGGAACTCTGATTTCCAGGAGGGATTCCCAATCGTTTCACTTGTTGGTTTTTTTTTTCATTACCATTTTTTATTTTTTCTTTTCTCCAAATGAGAATCCTCCTCCCCTGTCAGATACCTGGAATTTGGAGCTGGCAGCTGGATGGTTGCAGATGCCTTGTCTCATTAGCAAGAGCTCAACAGGATTAGAATAATTCCGACCGGCTGCTCCGAGACGTTTTTATGCTGCGGTAAAACAGGAACTCACCGAGCCAAAACTCATTGACTTTTGATTTTGCACAGTTAAAAAATACAGATTACACAAATGCAAAGTGCTTAAATCACCCGAGTCACTTCCACAGATGGAAGGGCAGGACAGAGGAGACGATCAGACACAATCCTGCAGTGTTTTTATCACGGGATGTGCAGCACGTCCCACACGAGGAAACAAATGAACCTTGTTATTGCCCCCAGGTCAGTGAATTTACACTGGAATTAGATTAATAAAAGAAAAAGTCCTTTGGGGACTATTCATTTTAGTGGAATTTGATCTGGAGAGCACAAGCATTTTTTCATCTCCCATTTCCAGCAGCCAACTCGAGGAGCAGAGGGAGCAGGTGGAAAGACTTTTCCAGGAGTCCTGGAAACGTTATGCAAACCCCTAAAGCCTTAAACTGCTTCCTACAACAGCTCACAAAGACAGGGATAGCTCATTTCCCAGGGTAAATACACAGGAAAATGTATTCACAGGGATCAAACAGACCTGCCAGCTCTGCCACCTCTGCCAGAGGCAGCACCTTCCTGGAAAACTGAACCAACTCCAAGCTCCCAAAGAGTTTTCCTGCCTTAGCACCACAGGTGAAGGAACAAACTGGCACAACCAGGACCCAAAAGGAAGTTTGGATTTATTCTCACCTGTTGCCTTAAAGCAGCTGTGAAGAAGTAAAGAGGATTCACTCCTTAGGGAAGAGTCAGGCTGGGAGAGCTGGGAATGTTCCCCTGGAGAAGAAAAGGCTCCAGGGAGAGCTGAGAGCCCCTTGCAGGGCCTAAAGGGGCTCCAGGAGAGCTGGAGAGGGATTTGGGACAAGGGAGGGAGGGACAGGACACAGGGAATGGCTTCCCAGTGCCAGAGGGCAGGGATAGATGGGATATTGGGAAGGAATTCCTGGCTGGGAGGGTGGGGAGGGGCTGGGATGGATTTCCCAGAGAAGCTGTGACTGCCCCTGGATCCCTGGGAGTGTCCAAGGGCAGGTTGGAGCAACCTGGGATAGTGGAAGGTGTCCCTGCCCATGGCAGGGGGTGGAACAAGATGATCTTTCCTGTCCTTTCCAAGCCAAACCTTCCTGTGATCCCACACGTCCCACAACATCTCATTTTTACAATGTATAAAATGCTCCAGACTGGAGCTACCCTTCCCCACAGAAATGCACACAGAGCTTCAAAAATACAACACATCAAGGAGGGCTAAAAATCAATTTTTCTTCATGAACCAACATAATTCATCTGGTCCCAGCAACAACCAACACCAGCAGAGTCCCTGCACTACTCAACAGGCTGTTGTCACACCACAGTGTCTGTTATTTATTTGTGGTTTGTCAAATCCATGTGTTCCACAGACCAACCCAAGTCTTGCAGGATGCCCAGGCTGAAGAACTGCCAGCCAAACTCACCTCCCCTGCTCCAGTGTGAGGCATTAATTTGGGGAAGAAAGGAAGCAAAAGTGAACTCCTGGGAAAAAAAATCAGGACGCAAAAGAAGCTGTAATTCCCTGACAGGCTAATAAATTTCTTTTATTGTTGTGAGCTCAAAGAACGGGATGTTTACTAAGCTATTCAACAGCAGAAGAAAACAAACACCATTGTCCAACTCATCATGTGGCACAACAGAACTACAGGAGCCCAGAAATGCTGTTACACAGAGATGATCAGCTGCTAAACTCACCTCCCTTCTTAAAATTCTATTTTCGAGCTTCAAATGCACTCCTGCCCCCAAACAGGATTTAAAATCATTGATCCCAGCCCCACAGAATACATAGCACATACAGAGAAACCTTTATTCTGTGTAACACTCACATCCCATAAATAAGCAGAGCTTCTCCTCACCAACAAAATGAGCTTTGATGCCAACCAAGTGCACCACAGACTTTGCTCAGTGCCCACACCAATAAACTGGGCATAAAAATGAGTAACTGCCCTTGTAGTTATATCAAGAAATGCCTTTTCTGGGGCATTTTGTGACCCTCAGGAGGAAAAGCCTTTGCAAAGCCAGAAAGAGGCACCAGAGCTCAGATTGGCAAGTCCTGAACCTGCTGGTGAACCCCAAAAGGGGATTATTTTGTTCATGTACAGAGACTTAAAAAGCAAATATGGAAATATCTGAGTTCCTAAAGGAACCTGCTCATCTTCCTCTCAAAGGGATGCATGAATGGGTCTCCTTTTCAAATATATTTTCCTGTTTGACAGTGAAATTTTAGCAGAAGTCATCCTATTAATGCACCTCAGTGGGAAGCACTGGAGAAGCAACTCTGTTTTCATGGAATGGTTTGGGTTGGAAGGGACCTTAAAGATCATTTAGTTCCACCCCCTACCATGGGCAGGGACACCTTCCACTAGTCCAGGTTGCTCCAGCCTGGCCTTGGACACTTCCAAGGATCCAGGGGCAGCCACAGCTTCTCTGGGAAATCCATTCCAGGGCCTCCCCATCCTCATATCCAAGAATTCCTTCCCAACATCTAAGCTAAATTTACCCCCTTGTCCTGTTTTCCCCTCTCTTTTATTCTACCATGCCCAGTAACAAACACAGGTCAGGCAAACAAATCCATGAATTTCCAAGCTCCACCTGCCCACAGTCCTTTAGTTTTGGAATGTGCTGGATCCCCTCCCAGCACACCCAAGCTCAGTTTTCTGAACCTGAATTCGGGGTGCACTTCACACCCCTCCTGCTTCATCCCATCCCTTCACTTAGAGGGGTTTTTCCCCCCCTCATCAAATCCTGCATTTTGCTGCCCTCTCACCCCCAGTTTTTGCATCGTGGCAAAAGGAACTCAACGACCACCTTTAATATTATCAGTTCACAGGCACCAACCTCCAAATCACACCTCCAGCAGGAATCCCACCTGAGATTCCCCCTGAACTCGTGTTTACACTGAGGAGCCTCACATTTCCCCACACACTTTGTATTACCAAGGCCTTTCCCCTGTTTCCCAGTGCAGATGAGTATTTTCTTTTCCCAGCCCGCTGACAGCTTCCTACCTGCCCACCAAAAACGCCAAGGAAATTAGATTAAGTGTCAATTCTAAGAGGAAAACTGTTAACATTAATGAATAATAAATGTTTCATTTCTGTAAATTTGCTTTCTGTGATGCCTCCAGCCAGGCTGGGTGGATAACTGCCTGCCTATTCTACCTGCCCTTAGGCCAGCCCTGCTAAGTGTGATTACTGCTAAGCTCTGCCTGGCAAAGGGAGCCTTAATTATCCATTTCTCAGACTAGAAAATTTGTTTCCCAGGAAGAACGTTGCAGTAACAGTATGTGGGCATTATGCTCCTGTGGGGTTTTTTTTTTTTCTTCTTTTTTATTGAACAGATACTGTGTGCAAAATGCAAATACAGGTTTAAGAGAATTAATGTTAAGTTTGCAGCAGATAATCCTCACGGGAAAGGTGTGTTGAAGTCCCTGCTGCTTCTGGGTGTCTCCCTAAGAGCCTCTTTTCTTCTGCTCCCCAACATCAGACCAGACACATCTAAATATTTATGGTTAAAGGCAGAAACAGAGTATTACATGATGCACAAGTGCAGCTTGGAAATCTGGGAATAGTCCTCCTTTATTTCTGGATCAGGTTTCTTTAAGTGTGCAATTCAATTGCCTTCAGTCAGATGAAAATACTCATTAAAGACAGTAGGAAACATCACCAAAAAAAAAAACAGGCACGCTGATCAAATTTAAATATTTCTCATCTGATCAGGAAAATGAACATTTCAGTCAAGAGGAATTGAACTGAATCCCTGAGGGAAATCAAAGCTCCAAATTTAACAGCAATCCACGGAAAACTTCCTACCACCTGTTCCTACTGCTCTGCACCATCACACCCCTCGGGAAGGCTCCCAGTTCCTCACTTTAAAACCCTTTGGAAGGTACAAACACACAAACAGTTTGTGGTGTCAAGTGCTGAAAGCTGAGGCTACTTTAGATGAAGGACTGACTTATCAAAATTACCCTTCAAAAAAGAAAATTAGAGTTGATTTGGTTTTTTTTTTTTTTCACTTTAGTTATTTTCCATTTTACACCCTGCTGAGGAGCTAAAACACAAACCAGAATACAAGCTACATGATAAAAAACCAAACAAACAAACATGGCTTTTTGACAATTTTTGACCAACAAAGGATTTGTGAAGTTAAAACAGAGAGAGCAGTTGCTAGAAGCAACAAATAATCATTTCAGCAGAGCATTGTGGACGTCTGGAAAGAGTCTCCTCTCTGCAGGAAACAACTGCAACGTGCCACGGAGACTTCATACTGAAAAGGGGAGGAAAAAAAAGAGCAGAGCAAAAAGAAACCCATCAGAATCCAGTTCCTGCTCTTGCTGAGGGCTGTGGCCACGCAGCAATTAGAATATTTGCTGTTGGTTTGAGCCTTGGGGATCATTTTTAAGGTTGCTGGTGCTCTGACACCCCAAGGTGTCCCCCGAGAGCACCCGTGGGACGCGGAACAACAGGAGAATAAAGGTGAGGATGGAGGGAAAGGGAACAAAAAGGAGGTGAGGGAGCATCTGGTCACATCTCCCTGCCCAGCAGAAGCTGCTGTAAACACAGAGCTCCTCACACACTGCTGAGCTGCAAATCATCCCAGGAATTGCTGCAGTGAGAGAGTTTTGAAGTGCAAGTTGTTGGGAGGATCCAGTGTTGACTTCCCACAAGTGGGAAGATGCATTTAAGTGCTCTGCAAGAAATAATGTGTGGCAAATGCAATGCAGAACTCATTTGTTACTATTTTTCCCCCCCCAAAAAAAGCTGTAGAGGGGACCAGAACATCCCACACTGATAATTTCAAGGACTAAGCCTTGCAGTGAAGACATCAAGCAACACCTAAGATCAAACATGTATTTTGAAAACATTTACTGGAGGCATCTTGCTAATATTTAAGGCTCTGAGTTAATCAGAATAAGATGCAACAGTGAGGAAACAAAAATCTGATCCTTTCTGAAATTCAAGGGTTGGTTGGTTGGGGTTTTCTCCCTTAAGCCTTAATTTTATGGGTGTAAAAAAAACCCAAAAAACTTCCTATCTAGAATCACAGAATATCCTGAGTTGGAAGGGATCCACAAAGATCATCAAAGTCCTGAGTCTGGAGCAGTTCAGCCAATATTCCTCCTCCCAGCTGCTGTTCCAACCCCATGAGACCTGAAAAGCAGCTCCATTTTCAACAGAGCACAATGAAAATGTTTTGTGAAGCTCCCTGGGACAAGAAGAACTCTACTTCAAGCCCACTGTCTCCTCTGCTCTACAAATTTTCCAGAGGTTCATTAAACTAAATGGACTGATTTGAATTTTATAATTGAAAAAACTGTTGTCTGAAAGACAAGTCCCAAATGGGGTGATCTACAGCTTCCAGCACTATTTAACCTCAAAGTGGAGAATCTGATAATGCACATTTTGAAATGTCTCCAGAGACTCATCAAAACTACTGTAAAAGTTGGGTCCTCGTGAAACAAAGCCAGACAGAAGGAAAAAAAAAAAGAAATTAAACTCCAAAAGGTATTTAACAATTTAACTCCTGTGGCAACACACTGAATGTTAGATCATTATTTTCAGATTGTTCCTATGGATTTGAGGAAATAAAATGGTCATGGAGACAACATGGAAAGCAGGTGGTCAAAAATGGCACCATCCAAAGCAACTGGAATGGGAAGTGTGGTATCCTGTGAATTTATTATAGGATTGTAGAGGTTCTTCTCCTTAAAAAAAAACAAAACAAGTGAAATCCTCCATCCTCACCAAGGGGAACACAGGGTACTCAGCCTCCAGCCAACAACTCCATCTCCCTTGTGCAAAGAAATAACTCCCTCCCTCACTCTGAGAAACAGCAGCCCCGAGTCTCTGCATGATCCTGTTAAACACAGAGCAAACAGAGCATTTGAAAACATTTTCCTCCTCTGCTTACACTCCATGAATCTTTCATGCCGTTTGCACAGTTGGTTTGAGCACTTCCAACAGCACAGGATGAGCTTTTTTCATCATGGAGGACCTGCAGATGGATTCAGGATATTCTGCAGGATGAGAAGGTTGAGCAGCCTCCAGCCATCCTAATAAACACCAGCTGGGAATTCTTGGTTTTGCTGAATTAACCAACCTTTAATTAAAATTTCCTCACACCAAAACAAATAATGCAAGGGCAGTCAGTGATCAGGTGATTGCTGAGACAAAGACTCCAAAATTAAGAGGGAAAAACAATCCCACACAGGCAAAATCCTAAGGACACCTTGGCAAAGGGATGCAGGGAGCAGACAGACCCAGGAGATGCCACTCTGCCCAGGAAACCAAAGGGACCAACTCGACCTTTTTTTGGCATTAACTATAGATCCAAAAATCAAAGCAGCTATTATGTGAAGCACCACGTTCCCAGGGAAAAATCCAAGCCCTAAGGATCAGTATTTTCAGACCTGCAAGAGGAAAGGTGGACAATGTTACTCAGACCTGTCACCTGGATGATTAAAGGATGAAGAGTATTTTAGGACCCTGCACCATCAGCCCACCCTTGGTATCACACCAGGTGGGAACACTAAAACCACTGAATTTGCAATTATTTAGTAACAAAACCAACTATTTCTCCCTCACAGTTTTTTCTCGGGGTAGGCTGAACTCCAGCTCTGCACAGGACAGTTTATTTTTCAGTTCTTTTAGTTTTTCCCCAGGCCCAGTCACACATATTTGTCCTTTGGGCTGTGGCCCTAAGGATCAGTATGTTCAAACCTGCAAGAGTAAAGGTGGACAGTGCTACTCAGACCTGCCACCTGGATGATTAAAGGATGAAGAGCATTTTAACACCTTCCAAAGAGTTAAACCCACTGAATTTGCAATCATTTAGTAACAAAATCAACTATTTCTCCCTCACAGTTTTTTTTCAGGGTAGGCTGAACTCCAGCTCTGCACAGG
>NW_021940724.1:476309-480503 GCF_001715985.3 Manacus vitellinus
TTTTTAAATGTAACCCATCAAACCACAACCCAACAGTTGCCAAACATGCAAACATTTTCTACAGAGTGCCTCGAGATCATTTCAAGGAAATTTATAGTTTACAGCCACGCTCTGCCACGTCCAATTTATTCTCGGTGAATTCCTGAACTGCTTTTCTCTACCTTTACAACGCTGCAAAACACCATTAGCAATAAAAGTGGGTTTAAGAGACCATTACAGATCAGAATAACTGGGTTTTTATTCCTTGTAGCAGCTATTTCCAAATGGAACAGCGAGGGCAACGGGCTCCACATCCTACATCCATCTTCCTCACCCTCCACCACAGCCTGGGAGCTCGGCTCTATTGCTTCAGACACAGAGAGAAGAACCAAATGCCAGGTCATTAGTTAGAATCCATTCAGCAAAGTTCACACATAATGAAAATAACAGCCAAAAGCATTAAAAAGAAAAATAAAATTTCGCTTGTGAGAAATGAAATTGGGTTTTTTTGCCTGCAATCTCAGCTTCGGCAGAGATCTGTCGTGTGGAAGTTCAGCACAAAGATTTCACTGAGGTCTTAGGGAGTCACTGCTAAAGTTTGTTTTCCCCCAATTAAAGCAGCTATTAAAGGCCAGTTTTAAAAACCAGCAACGTTTAATTGGCAAGAAAAACGCCCAACAGTAAATAAAAGGCAGACACGTTCACCAATTAAAAAAATCTGACAAGATCTCTCTCAAAAGGAAAAAATAAAACAGCATTTGCTAAATGCCAGGTTGCTTGTTTTCAGAGCACAAAAAGCTGCCTCAAGCAGCTCCCAACAAAACAAAAGGTTAAGAAAAATCAATATACAAACAGGGGTTTGTCCTCTCAGCGATAAAATAAAATATTCCCCAAGTTGTCCTCCAGCAGATGAGCCAAATTCGCTTCATTATCTCCTCTGGTTTTTACATAGAAACAGCCAAAGCCCCTGTGATCAGCAGCACACTCAAACAACAAAAGCTTCTGCTCTCCTGTGACAACAGTTTGACCTCACAAAGTACATTTAATTTGAGGAAGTTGAGGGATCCTTCTGATCCAAGAAGGACTCAGCACCTTTTGGAGGTGGGTGTGCTGAGGAACGAGCTCAAGTGCTGCACTTCCCATCCCTGATATCCCACTATCCCACTCTGGAAGTCCCAGTCCCAGGAGCTGTTTTCTTGTAGCAAATAAGGGTCATTTCTCCTCAGCACAAGGATACTCTCAAACATTCCCTAAAGGCACAGGGAAAAGAAGGAAAAGCTCCCAAAGCAGGAATTTTTAATAGCGGGCTTTGCAAATATTAAGATTCCCGGACACTCTTTACTTCCAGATTTATTGTTATGAATAAATCCTCTATTTCTCCTTTAGGAGAAAGAAGGACTCAGTGGGATCCAGCAGCAGCTCTGTTAAGGTAAAACTCCACTTCCTAACTGTGCTCCCTGGTTTTTCCCAGATGGATCAGTCCTGTCCTGGGCCAGCTGACTCAGGAAACATTAATTCTTCCAAATTCAGCCATCCTTGAGGTTCCCTTTATTCTCTATTCCTGGCCACAACCAAAAAGCCAAGGTGAATTCCATCAGTAATTCCAGTGGATCCTCCTCCAGGAAACAACTCCCCAGGAACAAACATGTTCCCTGACACAGCAGGAAAAAAACAACACTCCAGAGGGACTGAAAAGGAGCAGGAGTGGGACATTCCTTCCTGTTGGGGCTTCCTTCCTTCATCCCACAGATTTCTGCCCTCAGAGCTGCTGAAAAGCAACACCACAGAGACCAGGGAGGACCCAAAATTCCCAAAGTAGAGCCCAGGAGCTCCTAAAATCCCATTTTTTACAGGATTGCAGAGCTGCTTGGTGTTAAACTCTGTCAAGGATCTCACCCCTGGAAGTGAGATGCCTTCTCCTGGGATGTCCAGTGATGGAAGCACAAGAAACCCTAAATCTGGGATCAGGGGTAAGGAAATTATTCAGTCTCTTTCACCAGAGCGTGACTGAGCTCGAGTAAATATCAGAAATTATCCCTTTGTTAATAAAATAATCCATATTTACAAAAGGCCTTTCAGCTTCCCACCTCAAAGCATTTTGGAGACCATCTCTGAAGAGATTCTGCAGACCTTTCTTCTTAAAAAAAACATCACCAACTTTGCTGTAAATGAGTAAAAATAAAATTCCTGGAGAAGCTGCTCTGGATTTGTTTGTTTACAGCAGAAAAACGCAGCCAAAGTTCTGCTGTTTGTCTGCTGGGCCCTTTATGGGCCTTTCTCACAGACCAAGGGAGACATAAACAGCCCAAATAAACAGGGAAACACAAGTGGAAAACCACAAGGATTCTATTACACGTAAATGTTTTGGAAATAAAGCTATCAAGAAAGGAAAACTTGGCCACGTTTCAAACCATCAACCCGCTGTGTTAAGATTTGTGATATTTTTTTCCTGAAGCTGAGAAAAGTTCCACTGAACCCACCCTGGGTTTAAATTTGTTTGCAGTGGTATTTTATGACCACACAAAGCTCTGAAATAATTCACCTGTTGCTTGGCAAGTTCATCCTCACCCTGATACAAAAACAACACAGAGAAAAAAGTGATTTAAATCCCTTTTCACGCCATTTCTTTCTGTACTTGAGCAACCCAAATAAATATCAATATTATTATTATTAACACAACACTTTTTTCTTCCTTTGCCATTGGGTTTTCATGGTCTGAGCTCGACATGGCACTTCAAGCTCTGCAAAGAACCTCTACATCCAAAACAGGTTCTAAGTAAATTCTAGAGGTTTAGTTATCAGGCTGTTCTAGTGAATAATTTCCATTTCATAAAGTCAACAACCTCAGTGTTGTCTCTAAACACTGAACCTAAACTAGCCAAGATATCAGTGCCTGGAAGCCAAAGATGGAGACAAACATGATTTCTTACTTGAAGAGCAGAGCAACATGAGATCAGTCTTACATTATAAATTAAATTAGTTCAGATTTATTAAAATAGAGGTACAAAAGGAGGACCTTAAAATAATTTTGGAAATTACAGGAAGCTTAAAAAAACCCCAAAGATTATTACAACAGGAGCAACCAATGCAGGTACATTTTTCTTCCACTCTGTGGAACCAGCTGCTTTTTCTCCAGAATCAACATCTTCTTTTAAGTTTTCCAAGACTCTAAAGGTCAGCTTTCAAAGTAATAAAAAGGACAGGATTTTCTAAACATTATCATTCCCAGAGGATTTTTAAATCATAACATGTCCTAGGATACAGAACTCCTGCTACAATAACTTCTCCAAAGTAACTCAAAGACTGGAGTTTCTCCCCAAGACACGGGAGCAGGATCCAAAGTCTGGAAGTTCATTCCAACTCCCAGTATCCCACTGGGGTGATTCCTGCTGCCCACACCTACTGGAGAGGGTGTGTGGAAGAACATTTAAAAGCTTCAGTGGGGGCAATCAACTGCCAACCCACTGCTTTTGAGCACCAAAAAAAAAGATTTACAAGCAGCTGAAGAAGCCACAGAGGAGGAAACAGTGAATTCAAGTCCAAGTCTATCCAGAACTATCCTCCAGCAGAGCAGAGCTGAGGAATAAGGGCAGACAATAATCAATACTCTGAACATGACCAGACACAGGTCTTTCTTTTCACTCCCTACAAGTCAGACTTGGAAGCAGCAGCACTTTTCCCACTCCTGCATCCTCAAAAAGGATGGACTCTGCACACACAGGACTTCCTGAGCCTCCAGCTTTTCCAACCAACACTGTCTTACTCAGTGCTGCTGGTTTTGGGGGTGAAGGTCACTTATGGACTTCACAGCACCAGGACAGTGCCTTTACCCTCATGTATTAAGCTGGTACTGCCTGCAGGGTTTATTCACAGAACCACTGAGGTTGGAAAAGATCTCCAGAATCAGGGAGTCCACCCTGTGCCCGATGCCCACCTTGTCCCCCAGCCCAGAGCACTGAGTGCCACAGCCAGGCCTTCCTTGGACACCTCCAGGGATGGGGACTCCAAACCTCCCTGGGCAGCCCCTGCCAATGTTTGGAACTCTTTCCATGGAGGAATTCCTCTTGATGTCCAACCTGAACCTCCCCTGGCACAACTTAAGGCCGTTTCCTCTCCTCCTGTCCCTTGTTCCCCGGGAGCAGAGCCCGACACTTTCTGGCTCCCTCCTCCTGTCAGGGAGTTGCACAGCCAGAAGGTCTCCCCTGAGCCTCCTTT
>NW_021940724.1:481284-487151 GCF_001715985.3 Manacus vitellinus
CCTCGCCCGCCGCCATCTTGAACCCCCTCCGGCACGGCGCACACACACGCGTAGCCAATCAGAACAGAGCAGGGCGGGCCGCCAACCAATAGAAGGCGAGAAGGGCGGGGCTCGCGACATCAAGGGGCGCGGCGCCGCCGCGGGGCCTTCTGGGAGTTGTAGTTCTGACGGCGGCGGTGACCCGGCTCCTCCCTTCCACCGGTGGTTAAAAGGTCAGTTGAAATCGGGTTTGAAAATTACCCACCAGACAAGATACACCTGCAAAGACACCTGTGCCCAACAGCCGTCACTCGCTTCAGAAGCTGCAGGAAACTGGTCTGGAGTGTGATTAACCGAAGTGCCCTCACAGAGCCCTCACAGACCCCTCATGTAGCTGCGCTGAACAGCAACAGATTTCAGTGTTCATAAAGTTAATAAAACGCATTAAATACTTAGATTAACGTATTCTATGAACCAGTAATGCTAAATACTAGCACATCTGATATCAAATACGTCACAAATACAAGGGTTGCTGAAGTGTCACTTAACTTGATATCTTTAAGGTACAGCCTCGGTTTTCACCTGGAATTCAGTGATGTGACTCAAGCTGAACCAGCCCAGGTGGTCTTTGAGGTCGGCTCTGAAAAGTAAACCTGACATAGTTTGGCATTGGAATTGTGGGTTTTTGAACAGCTGGAGGTGGTGGATGGGAGTCAGTTCACGAACTGGGCACATCTCCAACACCCAGTGCCCACTTCCAGCTAAATATATTCCATGATTCCATAATACTGGACAACAACCTACTTGCCCACAGTCCTTGCTTTGCCACGGACACGCTCCATCTCTTGCCACAGGATCACCTTTGGAAAAGGGAAGGTATCTGTCACCCTGTTCGGGGTTGGAAAACCAAAGGTTACTTTTCAACATTCGCTGGACGACATCGAACAAACCGTCTCCCAACAGCTGCCTCGCTTTCCCTGTTTGCAAATAAGGGATAACAACACCTCTCCAGTCAAGTCCTTGTGCTAAAAACACCACAGAAGACCCAAGTTGTTGTTGGAGAGGCAGGAATTCCTGAGCCAGGGCAGGAACAGCCATTATTTGCATCACTTGTAGCTGCTGGGTGTTTTCTGAACCAGCCTCACTCCATCCTGTCAAAGACACTGCTCTTGGCTGCTCTCCTGGAGGTGCTTCTTCAGCCCAAAGCTGCACATTAATGACTTAATTGCATGGAAATTGCTGGAATCTGTAGGTAAGTCAGGAGTATCCATTCATATGAGCTGTGTTTGAAGCACAACCTAATTGGAAGCGTGGCATTCCCAGGGCTTATTTACAAGGGGAATATTTCCACAATAGCTGTTGTGGAAGAGCCCCTATTTATTATAATCAACCCCTGTCTCTATGATCATTAGCAGAATGAGAGCGTGGGCACTTTAATTCTGAAATAAAAGAGACTTTATTCCTGGATAACCAGCCTGTTTTCAGAGCGGGATAATTACTCCAAAGTGATTTTTATGGGGTGTGCACTTCAGCTTTTTCCTGTAGAGCTGCTCTGCTACATTTCCCCTCGTGCAGACAGGCTCTCCAATCTACAATTTGCTGTTCAGATATGCCAAAAAAAAAAGCTCATTTGCTCTGATTTTGTGAGCTTTGCCCGAGGATGGTGATTTGAATGGCAAGAGGTTTCTGCACTGGCTGGAGGGAGGTTTTTTTTTCTCAGACTGCTGAACTTGCCAATATTGTGGTTTTTTTTGTTAATTGGCAACTCCTATTGACTGCTCTGGACCAGCACAGACCTGGAGATTGCAGTGGGGATGAAATCAATGTGTCCCACCTTTTCCTTCCTGACAGCTGCAATAATCACCTCATTTAGGAGGAACTTCATCAGGACAAATGGGCAGCAAATCTCCCCCAGAACTGTGGCCTCGCTGACTTTCAGCGCTGGGCTCTAATTGCTAAACCACTGCCTGGTTTCACTGACAAGCCCTTTTCCCTTCCCTCCCAACCCAAGCAGAGCTACAGGTGGGAATTTATGTTTTCTTTGAACAAAAGGGGGAAAAAATCCAATGTAGTCTGGGCCGATGCAGCACATGAATGCTGAGATCTCTCTTGATTAATAATATATGACACGAGGAGGCTGAAGGGTTGTGAGAACATCATTTTCTCCTCACACAGCCTGCAAGAAAGGATCTCAACCTGAAAGCTGATGGATTGGGGCAGAAATCTATTTTTATTTTCACATCTCTTTCACACTGTTTTAGGACCCTCAGGTATCTCTTGGGGGGGGAAAGTTCCTTGACAACTCCTTTCCTGAGGTAGTTTTACCTGCAACTCCTTCCCACAATTTACCCCCTGGTCTTCTCCCTGCTCCTTGGGAATTCCTAAATCCAGCAGATTTCCCGGTGCTCAGGGCTGGTGCACACACAGGTCTCTCCACTACAGGTTTAACATTTGAAAAAAACACCACGAGTACTTTGTTATTTCATTTCCAACATTAGCAGAAATGTCAGAGGAAAGGGTTCAGCTCACACCAATCTCTTCCAGGTGTAATTGCCTCGTCTGTAATGCCTTTATATTGGTTGTAATGAAATTACCTTTGACTTCCATCAGTGTAAATGGGAGCAGAGTGAAGGCAGAGTTTCCATCTCACTGCAGGAGGAATTCTGCCTGGGTAAAGAGAGCCTAATGATTTTGGCATCTATCAGTCAGCTCAATAAAATATATTCCCCYYYTTWMMRRRSYTKKYMMCCCCMMMSSMRSYKSMRKWAAMYKRAAWTYYKGGSMAARRAWYMRSYYCMAAMCMMCCCCYTKKTKSMWTWRRWTTWAWTYYKGGKSKTTTTTTTTACAAAGCCTTACCAGACTTAATTCTGGTTTTCTTTTAAAGCCTCACCAGACTTTGCCTGAAAACAAAACTAAATAAAACTGTGCTGAACCATCAGGATCTGGCCCTATGGTTAATCACTCATCTGGATGACCTTCTTATTCCTATTTACCATTACAAAAGTGTGAATTACACCTGGTTTAAGTTGTGTTTTTGGCTGTCCTGCCTGACAACGATCAGCCTCTCCTCCCAGCACGCCCCTGCCATCAATTCTCTCCGTCTCTTTGAATAAGAATTAAGAAGCTCCCGGGGCAGGAGAAGAAGTTGCCTCGACGCCGGGAATCAAGGCAGAGATACGATTCAAATGCCTCCTTATTGTTTTCTGCCTCCTGACATTTCCCAAAGTTGTGCTGAGTGCTGCCGCTGCTGCAGGAAGGAAAAATAATGACTGAGATTGAGTTAAGTGGAAAAGTACTGCTGCTTTTCCAATGTCAAAGCCACACAATGTATGGTAATGGCATCCCTGGAGGAAAGCAGAGGGGAAAAAAGTGAAGTGTTGCTCTTCAAAAGCAGGTAAAACACGGTGGAAAAGGGTGAGCCCTTCTCCTTCTGTAAACCATTTAAAAACCCACGTTATTTGGTTTATTTTTTTTTTTGCCTATTTGGTTTATTTTTTTTTTTTGCCCCTTTGTTTTACTTCTCCTTGCTGAGGGAATGCTGGTGTTACAGCTGTGCAATCCCTGGCAAAGCAGGGAGGTGAGACTGACCCAAAAAAAAAGTTTGTGGATGCAGTTGGTGACCTGGTTTAGTCCTAGTTTAGTCCTGGCTTAGTGGGGGATTTGGCAGTGCTGGGTTAAAGCTGGGACTCGGTGATCTTAGAGGTCTTTCCCAACCTAAATAATTCCATCCAGGTCAGAAAAAGGGATAGAAAACCCATAACTGATCCCATGGGATAATCTTTCAGCGTGGCTTGTTTTGTTACTTGACTGATTCCATGGAAAACATTAAATTCCAAGGTGGTAGAGCAGCTTCCTAATCTACTCAGGAATCTGTTAGGAATTAATCCCAGTTCCTTGAGCCCCAGAGCTGTGTTCACCTTCCAGGAGCTCCAACACCCTCCACAACCTTCTCAGCAAAGCCCTGGGTATATTTTTTCATGAGGCCTCTTTTGTTCAGAGAGAGAATTTTCTGGTGGTGACACAACATGTCGGAGAAATATCCTTTTTTCCATCATTATTGAGTGTTGTGGATTCACCAGACCCCGGTCTTAGGAAGCCTAAATGTGACTTAGCCAATCTTAACATCTCAGACAAACTTCCCATGGGATTTCCCACATCCAGTTGTCCACAGGTATCTTCCAAACCCTCAGGTGAAGAGGTACAGGCTGGTTGGAATTAAAACCTCTAAGTCTTGTCCTCCTTTGAAAGCCTGGAAAACCTCAGGTGTAAAGAGACATTAAAAAAACCCCACTCCCATTCCAACTCTTCCATGTTTAATTATGTTCTTTTTTCTCCCAGCCTTTCTGTAAGGAGTCCTTAGATCCCATCTTATTTTAACCCTATTTATTATTTCTCTCATTTTAATCCTATTCTTATTTTAAGCCAGATCCATTAAGTTCCCCATTAAGTGGATTTTTTGGGCAAATCAACTCTTGCCTCAGGTGATATCCAAGCCAGTAAATTCCTCCAGTTTGGGGGGAAAGGATAGGAAGGAATATGTGTTAAGGCATAACTAGATTAGGAAGCTGCTCCACCACCTTTGATGTTTTCCATGGAATCAGTCAAGTAACAAAACAAACCATGCTAAAAGATTATCCCATGGGATCAGTTATGGGTTTTCTATCCCATTTTCTGACCTGACTGGAATTATTTAGGTTGGGAAAGACCTCTAAGATCACCAAGCATTAACCCAGCACTGGCAAATCCACCACTAAGCTAGGTCAGATAGAAAGGATAGAAAAGGAAGTCCCAGAAGTCCTGCTGGCACTGAGGGGGAAGTGGAACCACTTGGCTCTCTTATTCCAAGTGGGAAGGAGAGGCAATGGATGCCCCAGCCCCAGGAAAACCCCTCAGAGCAGAGCTCCACCTTCTCAAACCACAGGCAGCCAAGAGTGACACGTGTTGGACACAAGACTTCATCAATTCTAGTTCTCACAAAAATAGCTCATCCTGCTGAATTCAGCTTTGGGTATTTTCTGGTTTGTGTAACCAGGAGCTCCAGGCAAGAGAAACAACAAGAACTTGAACTGAAGTAAGTAAAAATTCCCAATCCTGGCAACACACTCTTGTATTTTTAGGGGAAGCAGCAGCAGCACCATCGATCCTTCTGGAATGAGACATCAGCCATCCCATTTCAAGGCTTCCCTCACAGAAAATGGGGCATAAGATTGAGCAGCTGAACAGCCCTTTTGGCCTCAAATTTAATTTACTATGAGCTGATAGAAGAGAGGGGTGATATGACACTTGTTGTGACTCTGTAGCGCTTTTGACAAAGCAAATCTGTCACTGGCAAACACCAAAACCTCCACATTTTCCAGCAGGAACTGTGACCCAGGGATGCTGAAATCAGGCATGTGACAACAAAGCCCTCTTACCTCACAAGCTCAAAGTTTTGCTGCCAAGAGGAGAAGGAACTGGAATGATCTGTACTCGGCCAGCGGCTCGACGGCCACGTCGGAGGAGATTCCTGGTTGGCATCTTCTCCCAGGTAATGAGTGACAGGGTCAGAGGGGAGGTTCAGGTTGGACATCAGGAGGAATTTCTTCCTGGAAAGGGTTCCAAACATTGGAAGGGGCTGCCCAGGGAGGTGGTGGAGTCCCCAGCCCTGGAGGTGTCCAAGGAAGGCCTGGCCATGGCACTCAGTGCTCTGGGCTGGGGGACAAGGTGGGGATGGGACACAGGTTGGATCCATGGGCTGGAAGGGCTTTTCCAGCCTCTGGGATTCTATGAACCAGGGAGTGGTTCTATGAACCATGGAAAGGGGTCTTTGTACTTTCAGTGTTTTCACCTAAAACTACTTTTTTTGCAACCTGCAACATTTCCACAACTTGAGTTCCCTGAATCCCATT
>NW_021940724.1:487441-493270 GCF_001715985.3 Manacus vitellinus
TGAACCAGGGAGAGTGGAAAGTGGTCTTTGTACTTTCAGGGTTTCACCTAAAACTACTTATTTTCCAACCTGCAACATTTCCACAACTTGAGTTCCCTGAATCCCATTTGCCACCTTCCTAAGGGGACAACAGGACAGGACAAGAGGGAACGGCCAGAGGAGGTTCAGGTTGGACATCAGGAGGAATTTCTCCATGGAAAGGGTTGTTAGGCCTTGGAAGGGGCTGCCCTGGGAGGTGGTGGAGTCCCCACCCCTGCAGGTGTCCAAGGAAGGACCAGCCATGGCACTCAGTGCTCTGGGCTGGGGGACAAGGTGGGGATGGGGCACAGGTTGGACTTGATGATCTGGGAGGGCTTTTCCAACCCAAATGAAGGCAGAGGTGCCTCTTAAAGGGCTTTGCACCTGCCTGTTAGAAACCTGAGCCCCTGCTTTACCACAGAGATTGGAGAGAATGACCAACTTTGATCCCTGGCTGACCAACGTGTTCTTGTCCTGCATTTTCCCTGAGACAAAACATCAGTGAGAAAAAGAGTTTCTTTGGGGGAGTTTCTTTACTAAAAACTCCTTCATCCTTGTGATACCACAACACCAGAGTAGCCTCATGCCTCCAGTGTGGGTTATACCAGTGGTGTTGATAAGTTTTTTGGGAATGTTTGCTCCATGTTGCCTTTCATGGTACCACTGTTGTGATCCCTCCCCCTGCCCTGGCCTGGGACAGTGTGAGGTAGGGACGAGAGGAACCAGCCTCAACTTGCAGCAGAGGAGGATTAGATTAGATAGCAGGAATTTTATTTTTTCATGGAAAGGGTTGGAAAGCACTAGAACAGGTTGCCCAGGGCAGGGGTGGAGTCTCCATCCCTGGAAGTGTTCAAAAAATGTGTGGATGTGGCACTTGGGGACGTGGTTTACTGGTGAACATGGTGGTGGTGCTGGTCAATGGTTGGACTTGATGACCTTAAAGGTCTTTTCCAACCTTAGTCATTCCATGATTCTGTGGCAGCACAGCTTAGGGGGTGGAGAAGGCTTGACTTTCCCCTTGCCCCCAAATGTTCCCTCCCATCACCTTGGAATTCTCCCAGTTTGGTGGGTGAGAATGAACCCTGCAGGCCACTGCCCTGACTCTCAGGTCACTGCCCTGACTCTCTCAGCCTGGACAAATCTAAAATCCCTGCATCAAACAGCCTCAAAGTTCTGACTGGAAACTGTTCAGCAGTAACAGGGAGGATAATTCCCAACTATTTGGTGGTGGGAAGTGTCTGTGGGCAGAGTGAGGATGCTCAGGGAGCTACAGGCACTTCCAAAGGATGATGATAAAGAGCCAACTGAGGCACCAGATCTACAGGACAGACTTAAATCAGCTTTATTGCCCAGGGCTGTTCTGTGGCCACTGAATGAGGCTGGAGACAGATGTCTTTAATTTTTCCTGTTGTTGTCAGCAAGAAGGACAAAATCAGGAAGACAGATGCTTGCAGGTGAACCCCACAGCTCCTTCACCACTTCAGGGCTGGAGACACGTCAGGGTGGGAGATTTTTGTGCTGTTTCCTCCCTGATCTTTCAGCCCCCAAAAGCTCTGAGAGTGGATTAAGAGATGTCAGTGGTGTAGAACCTGTTCATCAGAACAATCTTACAATGTGGGCTCCAGGGGACCTTTAAAACACAAAGAAGATGGGGTAAGATTTGCTTGGAATTACAGGAATTCAAAAAGTTCCTAGAGCTGGGGGTGTATCCAGTGGGACAGCAGAGGTTTGGCAATTCCCATTTGAAGTCTGGTCAGGTGATATTAAATACTCAGCAAGAAAGTGAAGTGTGATCCACTGGACATCCATAAAATGAGATGGAATGTGATAAAATTAACTCAAAGGTCTTCTCCTCTCTGCTTCCACGATGGCATTGCTGGGACTGCTGTTGCTAAATTTTAACAATTCCCCTTCAGGAAAGGCAAGGCCTACAATGTAATGTCATTTTTTTTCCCAGCATCCTTTATGGGTTTGGGGAAGAAAAAACATTTCAAGGAGTGCCCAGCTGCAGGGATGTGGAGAGAAATGAGCTCAGCACAACCATCAGGAATCTCTCACAGCTAATATGTGTCACAACAAGCGCTGGAAACGACCATCCAGGCCCTGCAGGCCACTCAGCTGCTCCTTTTGCTGTCTCTCATCACCCCTTTACTGCTGCTCTCCACTCCCTGTTCTTCCCTAAATCATTCCCTGCTTCCCATTGTGTCCTCTCTTCCTCATCTTTACATTTGCCTGATCCCTTCCACTAAAAAACCATGGATGTTTTTAAAATTAGAACCACACAACCTACGTTTAGAAATGGCTGCGCCGCCGGCGTTTGGGGCACATCCTTCTCCTCCTCCAGCTCCCGAGTTCTCAGCTGCTTAAATCATAAACCCACCAGGGCAGGGGCCACGTTTTAGCCACAGCACAGAGGAGATTTATGGAGCACAATTAAGCAGGATAATAAAACACACCTCGGAGAAGGCTGAAAGGGGACTTGTGGAATCCAAAGGTGAACATGGGGTGACTTTGGCTTATTTCTTGCACAGCTTAGACCAGGGGACTTGATGCAGCGAGTCCCTGCAGGAGCCACCACTGAGAGGGACCTGCTGGTGGCTTCTCCCTGTCCCATCAGAGCCTGTTCCACCAGAAATTGTCCCACTCAAATGGTGGCCTGTGTGTCCTGCTTTAATTTGTCTTTCCCAGGTTTCCCAGGCCACTTCCTGGGCCTACAAGGAAGCTGGAAAGGGAATTTTAACAAGGTAAGTAGAGACAGGACAAAGGGGAGTGGCTTTAAATTACAGAGGGCAGGGTTAGATGGGATATTGGGAAGGAATTCCTGGCTGGGAGGATGGGGAGGAGCTGCAATGGAATTCCCAGAGAAGCTGTGGCTGCCCCTGGATCCCTGGAAGTGTCCAAGGCTGGGTTGGACAGAGCTTGGAGCAACCTGGGCTAGTGGAAGGTTGTCATTCTGCAACCCAGAAACCCCTTGACCCCTTGTTCTCCCCCAGAATGGAGCCAGTTCTGTCTCCCACTTAAATCTGGGGTTAAAATCCTTTACCCATCCAATCCACACCTAAATCAGCACAATTTGCTTGTTGTCTGAACCCCTGTCAAAGGAAGAACCTCCTGTGGTGGTTTCACAGGGATTAGAGGACTCATCCAACCCCTTTCTCCCCCTGGGGACCATCCAAACCCACACTGAACTCTGTGAGAGCTCAAGAGAGGGAAAGAATTTTTTTCAGTCCCAGGCTGGAGTTCTTTGAGTTGCCAAACCCACCCAAAATGTCAAAATGAGCAAAAAAAAAAAAGTAATTAAAAAAAATTAATTAAATAAATCAAGATCTGACATGTAAAATTCCGGTGTTCTAAACTCATCCAGGTATCAAAGGAAAAGAGGGAAAATTCAGGGTGAGAAAGAGGGACACAAAAAGCCTCGCTTAGGAAAGTGGCTCTGTGGGGGCCTGATGGAGGAGTGAGAACATTAGTTAAACAGCAAGACCTGACTATCAAACTATGAAGAGGTGAAATTATACACAGAATGAAACCCCAGCATGGAATAATATCCTGGGGATTGTTTTAGTGTACTCTGAGGAGGGAATTTTGGGTTGTCCCTGCTAGAAAATCCTCTGCACAAAGAAGACCTTTGGCAACTTGTGTCTGGGTTTGGTTTTACCAGACAACATTAATCCTCAGCAATTCCAAAGGGATTTTAGGCTGACTTTCTCCTGCCACGTGGAAACAGGCAGGAGGAAGAGGCAGGGCTTTGGGATACGGATCCAAGGCTTTTATTAGAGTGAAAATGCTGGAATGTTGAGCTCACGGTGTCCCACCAATCAGTTCTGGTGCTAATTGGCTTTATGGGTTAAAACAGGAGCGTGGGAGTTTGGTTTCTTGGGAAATCTTTCCTCCCAAAGTCAGCTGGCAGGAAACAGGGGGGTCCTTATGGAGATATCCAAATGTAGCTGCACTTCAGAGTGTGGAAAACTTCGGAGAAGAGATGGGTCTCCAAAAAAGCCTGGATCGGGGAGTCGAGATAAGTGCTTGGCTGATTTTATAAAGGAAGAAGGATGATTGTGGTGGATTCTGGGAGTGGGCCATGGATCACTCCTGGCTGTGTTGAGGGAAGGAGCCAGCAGCCCTCCAGGAGACCTAATCCTCCTCTTTTAGGCTTGGCTTAGCCTTCCTCCCAGGGACTGGCCTAATACCAACAAGGATGGGAAAGGGAGTCCATGGAGCAGGAGCCAAGCTGCAGAGTGATATTTTATAGGACAGGTTGAGTCATTTAGCAGCATCTCCAGTGCTGGTCAAGTGGCCACGGTCCTCTCCCACCTTCCTTCTTACCCACTTCCAGATCATTCCCTAACAATCCAACAAATTCCTGTGTTTGCCTCAGTATCGACATCCAATGCTGAAGCAGGAGATAAAGTTTCCCAGAGCTTTTTCCCAACTCCTCACAGCAAAAGGTCCCAAAATGACTTGGGCTAAAAGAGAGAATTGAGGATTATACTGAGATAGCAGATCCTGAGGTAGTGGAGAACTTCACCAAATCCTATTTGCTGTCCCATTCCATGGTGCAGGGTCCTGCTCCGGGGCGATGAAGGCTCGGTACCGACACACCGCTCACTTCTGCTGGAGGAGAAAAGTGTTTTCACGCTGGGAATAATGAATGGCCTGAGCCAAAGCGTGGCCAGATGGTCCCAGTCAGTGGTTATTTATAGCAGGACCTGAGAGAGCAGGTCAGGCAAACCCCCTGACCCCCATATTGTCTGTAGGAAAATAATCAATTTACAAGGCCGGCAAGAGTGACCTGTTAGCCCTGTTTGTTGATCCAAGACATTATGGCTCAATAGCTTTAATTATTAAAACCAGAACAGACAACCATCGATCCTCCCACTTAGTGCCAGCTCTCCAGCCTCAGAGCCAGGGGTTTAGAGCAAGGGGAATTGTGCAGGGAAAGAGAGAACCAACTCCTTGGAATGGCTGATCCAAACCCACCCACATTTTGGACCTTGGCACTGCAAGCCTGGCTCCCACCAGGCCACCCATCCCACCTCTCTCAGAGCACTCAAGTGACGACCTGTCCCTGAAAACACAAGTCTCTCCTTTTCAGCTTAACAAGGCACTGAAAAAAGTCTTTTTATAGAGTTGACCCAGATCATCTTCTCTCTCCAACAGTTCAAAAAGCAGTCGGTGGAAAGGACATTAATCAAGTTGGCGCCAAGAGGTAATTGCAGGCAGTAATTACTCAGCTTTTATAGAGCTGGAAATGTAATAAGGATTTTAAGAAAGTAATAAGTGAAGCTTTCTGCAGAGAGATCCCCTGGTGGCCCCAGTTTAGCTGAGGGCCTCTCTGTTTGAAAATACATTTTGCTGTAGTTATTACATCACTGTCTTGCCAGGCTGGCTCTCCCAAGCCTCTGGAAGTGTGATGGGCTTTGCTGAGTGGGAATGCAGCATCTCTGCATTCCAAGGATTGTGTGGGATCAGCACATCTAAAGCAGGAGCGATGCAGGAAGCAGAAAACACCCATTTATTCGCTTCCCCTTCTCCCAGCTCCAGGATTCCCTGCTCCAACCTGGCAGGTTTCTCTCTTGCACATCCCAAAGGCACATTCAGCTCCCAGGGCAGCTCTCGGGCTTGGTGGGCAAAAGTGGAGGCAAATTTTCCCAGCAGACTCAAAGGCCACTTAATTCTGCTTTAAATCACCAGACCTGCAACAGAAAGAAAAACTGGGATGAAAAGGCAAATTTATCTTCAAACTTAAACCTGAAGAAATTTGACAAAAGCTCCTGCTTTATGCAGAGCTCAGTGAGATGCTGCTCCAGT
>NW_021940724.1:494416-496278 GCF_001715985.3 Manacus vitellinus
AAAGGAGGCTCAGGGGGGACCTTCTGGCTCTGCAAGTCCCTGACAGGAGGAGGGAGCCGGGGGGGTTTGGGCTCTGCTCCAGGGAACAAGGAACAGGAAGAGAGGGAATGGCCTCCAGCTGTGCCAGGGGAGGGTCAGGTTGGATATTGGGAAAATTCCTTCATGGAAAGGGTTGCCCAGCCCTGGCACAGCTGCCCAGGGCAGGGGTGGAGTCCCCATCCCTGGAAGTGTTCAAAAAACAAGTAGATGTGGCACTTTGCAGGCTGGTTTAGTGGTCATGGAGGTGTTTGGTCAGAGGTTGGACTTGATGATCTCGGAGGTCTTCTCCAACCTAAATGATTCTGTGATTGTGTGACTTCCCCAAGCTCAAGCCACAGGGGGATGGCAGAGCCAGGAGAAGAATTCCTGAATGTCCCATGGCACTGGGCTAACAGGGACTCTCCCATTTATTGACACGTGTAAAGTAAATGCAAACACAGCCAGTCTGTAACTATGCAGGTTAAAATGTAAAAATATAGAATGTATTAACCCAGCACCCTCAAAACCACGTGGCCTGTTCATTCAGAGAATCCCAGAATATTTTGGGTTGGAAGGGACCTTAAAGATCATCTCATTCCAACCCCCTGCCATGGGCAGGGACACCTTCCACTCTCCCAGGTTGCTCAGATCCTGGACACTTGGACACTCAGGATACTGGCCAGATGCCACTAATTTATTTGAATGTTTCCAGTATTTCTAATTTATTTGGTCTAAAAAGCAGCTGCTTCACCAGTTTAGCTGAGTAGCTCTTCTTTGCTGGTTGTCCCAAATGGACAGTATTGTACACATTTCACATAATTAGCTAATTTAACCACCTAATTTAACATTAATAGCAAATCTGAGAGTTGAACACCAGCAAATGAACTCATTAAATAGAAAAGAACTCGTGCTTTCTCCTTTCTTGTTCTCTTTTTTTTTCCTTTTTTTCCCCTTTTAGTTTTGCACTCTTAGCAAGATGCTCTGGGGAAATCAGGATTGCAGGGAAAATTCGGATGATCAAATAAATAGGGTTTTATTGGGGAATTAAAAAGGATTCATCAGAATGGCAGAAAGCTTGTTCAGGAAGGGCCCAACCTCGTGTGTCCTGTTCAGGAAGAACCCAAGGCTTGAGGAGCCCACAGAGGCTTTTTTAATTTACTCTCCTTTGTGCTCTGAGGTCTCACAATCTCCTCGAGTGCTGCACACCCAGAGTTGCTTCTCCAGCCCTGAAGCTTCTTGGGAACATTTGAGAGCCATATTTGAGGGCTTCAGGACACATTCATGTGGGACTTTCCCCTTAGTGTGACTAAGGACACAGGGATGGGATCGTCTCCTCAGCCAGACTTCCAATAATCCTTCGTTACTTCACGTCCTGGCGTTGGATGAGATGATATCCAGAGGTCTCTTCCCACCTCAGCCATCCTGTGATTCCTTCTGTTTCCTGGTGTCTGTTTGTAAAATTTTGGTGATAAAACGAAGGACAAGTGTCCACAGGTTCAACATTGGGATGCTCCAGGAGAGCAGCCACGGAGTGGGAAGACTCTCTGGTCTCTCCAGACACCTCTGGGTACCTCTGTGTCATCCTGGGGTACAAACTGCACCTGAGCTGTGCTGCTGGGCAGAGGTGTTTCTTCCAAGGGTTTGAGGCACTCCTGGAGGTGCCTTGGGTGAGAAAATATGCTTAGGAAGGCTCAGGATCAGGGGAAGTTCATATTGCATACCGGGGAAAATGTCTGCAAGGTGAAGAATGGTCAGGCATGGAATGGGCTGCCCAGGGCAGGGGTGGAGTCACCACAGAACCACAGCATGGTTTGGGTTGGAAGGGACCTTAAAGACCATCCAGT
>NW_021940724.1:496460-498348 GCF_001715985.3 Manacus vitellinus
CCAGGGGCAGCCACAGCTTCTCTGGGCAACCTGGGCCAGGGCCTCACCACCCTTACAGCCAAAGATTTCTTCCCAGTATCCCATCTAACCCTGTCCTCTGGCAGTTTGAAGCCATTCCCCCCACCTTGTCCTGGCACTCCAGGCCCTTGGAAACAGTCTCTCTCCATCTTTCTTGTAGCTCCTTCAAGCACTGCAAGACCACAATGAGTTTACCCCTAAGCTTCTCTTCTCCAGGCTGAACAATCCCAGCTCTCCCAGCCTTTCCTCCCAGCAGAGCTGCTCCAGCCCTCTGATCATCCTGGGGCCTCCTCTGGACTCTCTCCAGCAGCTCCATATCCTCCCTGTGCTGTTCCCCCAGGGCTGGAGGCAGCTCTGCAGGGGAGGGTCTCACTGAGGGGGCACAGGGATCCCCTTGGAGGGATTTCCAAGCCCTGTGGATGTGGCACTTGGGGCCACGGGGCAGTGGTGGCCTTGGCAGTGCTGGGGGAAAGGTTGGACTCCATGACCTTGGAGGGCTTTTCCAACCCAAACTATCCAGTGATTCTGGGATTCATCCAGCGGGAAGTGACACCTGGAAGTGGCCCCACACTTTGCTCCTCTCTAAAGCCGACTCAAATCACACCCTGTTTACTTCAGCTGCTGATTCCTCTCTTGTTTGAGTGGATTGGAACATCCTTGCCCAACTTTGAAGCCACGTTAATCCCGAGTTCAAGGGGGGTGTGTGTGTATGAATAACAGATTTTCTGAGCTAAAACTACCAAAGCTCTGGCAGCAGCTGCTCAGCTCCCTTGGGCAAATATCCTGGGAAGGAGCTGCAGCTCCAGAGCAGATTTGCATGTTTGATGCATCTCTGTGTCTCAGTTTAAGAGGAGCCAATCTGTTGGGTCTCAGTTCCCGGCTGAAGCTCAGACACTGGACTGCAGCACAGCAGCAATGTGGCTTGGTTTTTCTTTTTTTTTTGAGACATTTTCTCTCCCAGGAGGGCAATTTATATCTTGATTAATCGAAAAGTTTGGGGGGTTTTATGCTGAGGGGTTCAGGGGGATGTTTTAAGGAGTGTGGGTGACGGTAAAGAGGAAAGGAAGGGATGTGCTGGAATCACTTTTATCCTGGAAAATCAGCTCTGCTGGAGGCCAGTGCTGTGCCTCAGTGGAGCAGAGACGATTTCAGGTAATTAATGTTCTTCCTTTACCAGCACTGGGAAAATCAGGGACTTTAGCAGGAGATTTATACAACTTTATGTCAAAGCTTAAAGCAGCTGTGGAAAGGGGCTGGCTCAGAAGGGAAAGTTCAAAATCTCCAGGCAGAGCCAAGCCCCAAATCAAGGGTGCTGAGTTGGAGCTGAGGAGGTTTAAGCCATTTTTTCCCATAGGTAATGAGTTGTTCCAGCCATTTCTCTTATCCTGGCTCAGACATCTCCCTAAATAACCCATCTTTGGCAAATGGATGCAGTAAATCCCAAACACACCCAAAGAGTGGGGAGGGAAACCAGCTTTTGATCTCCCCAAACACAGCTCCCCTTGCTGACAGCAGGGCCAGGGAGAGACTTCCATCATCCCTGTGTTCAGCCTGACCAGCCAAATTTCATCATGGAGGTTGGAAAAAACTGCCAAAAGCCAAAAGCTGAGGTAGATCCACTCATGGAATTGAAACCAAATAATAAAAAGTCCCTCAGAAGTGGACCTGCTGTGGCACAAGGATGAGCATGTACATTGAAGATCAGGAGCTGAGGAGGTTTAAGCCATTTTTTTCCCACAGGCAGTGAGTTGTTCCAGCCATTTCTCTTATCCTGACTCAGACATCTCCCTAAATAACCCATCTTTGGCAAATGGATGCAGTAAATCCCAAACACACCCAAAGAGTGGGGAGGGAAACCAGCTTTTGATCT
>NW_021940724.1:498709-499176 GCF_001715985.3 Manacus vitellinus
CCTGCTGGAAGTGCAGCAAAAGGCAGAAAAAACCCATTAACATTGTGGTTTCTACAGCTTCTATATAAACAAGTTAATTCCTGGGTTCTAATATAAAGGATTTAACTCCTGTCTCCCACCTTCTAACGTGTTGTCCTTCCTACATTTGATGGCGTGGGATTAGAGGGAGAAGATTTTATCTTCCTCTTTATCCTTAAGAGGGGAAAAGGAAAATATTTACCTTTGTGGCTCACATACCATAGGCTGGAAGAGCTGTGAAGGTGCTTATTGATATTCCAAGGTGACTCCTCTACTCTGAAAGCATCCCTGGATGTGAGAAACCTCTTCCTCTTCCTCCAGACTGTGGCTCCACTTCCAGCTTGTCCCACCCTCGAATTTGCAGCTCCATGAGTTAAATCACTGTCACAGCCATGGAGCTTTGAGGTCACTGAGGCTCTGTCAGTTCTGCTTTCATGCCTGAAGATCTC
>NW_021940724.1:499900-523188 GCF_001715985.3 Manacus vitellinus
AAAAGGCTCCTCTTTTCCCCTCTCCCCTCGACTTGCAAAGCCACTGCTGGGGGCAGCCAACAACCCCCAAAGGAATCCCAAGTGCCCTCCAAACAGAGGGCTGGTTTAATTTAACATTGATTTGGGCTTTGGCTACAAGACACTCGATCTTGTGCCGTTCAGCAGGAGCACGAAACCAAAGAGAGCATCTAACACTGATTAACATCTGAGTCACGGCGCGCCGGGGGCTGTTCCACCAGCTGAATTCAGCAACTCCTCTGGCACTAGAAATCCTCTGCAATATTAAACTTTCCTGGTGGAATTTCCCCCTCCCTCCTTCCCCGTGCATATGCTCAGCACACGGTCCCCGAGCCCGCGGGATGGTTTTGCCATCCATAAAAGGCCCCCTGACTTTTCATCAATAAGATGCACGTTGCTGTTTGACAAGAACAATGTGCTCCAGGAACGGGCTTCACAAGAGCTTTCTATCAATCAGGCACCGGGTGGAAAATCAAAAATGACAATGAAACCCGTGGCATTAAATAACCCGCGGGGCCGGGAATTAATCAGGAGGCCGGGGGTGCTCGACAAACAAATGTGTTTTTAATAAATTGGATTTGAGTATCACTTACAAGCCCTGGATTAGCAGCTGGATGGAGACTGCTTTGATTTGCACTGATAAACTCCAGGGGAGCTGTGCCTGTGTGAATCTGAGGCTCTGATGTCACCACGACCTGCTGGGCTTGGTGACATTTAAAGAGATGTGGACGCTGATCTTTTTAAGGCAGGCAGAATAAATCTTGTACAAAAATAAAACAAACCCACAACCCAAGTCTCTGATCCTGTTCCCAACTATCCCCAAATTATCTGAGGGTTAATAAGAAACTCTGGAAGGAATATTCTTCCCAACATGTAACAGTTCACCCCTTGAGGGAGTGAGGAAGGGGAAGGAAGAGTGTGTGACATAAAAGGGAGAGGGACTTTTTACAAGGACACGGAGCGAGAGGACAAGGGGAATGGCTTCCCACTGCCAGAGGGCAGGGTTTGACTGGATATTGGGAAGGAATTCCTGGCTGGGAGGGTGGGGAGGCCCTGGCCCAGGTTGCCCAGAGAAGCTGTGGCTGCCCCTGGATCCCTGGAAGTGTCCAAGGCCAGGCTGGACAGGGCTTGGAGCAACCTGGGCTAGTGGAAGGTGTCCCTGCCCATGCAGGGGTTGAACTGGATGATTTTTAAGGTCCCTTCCAACCCAAACCCATCTGTGATTCCATGATTCAATAAATCTCTATATATTCTATATATATGCTATAAATCAGTGGTGTCACCAGGTGTCTGAGCAGAAGAAACTTGGGTGTGACATGAAAAGGGAGGGATAACAACACACCTACTATTAACTCCCTCCTCTGAGCTAGAGGAGAATGAGTAACCCCTGTTTTTATGGCTTTTCCTTCTTTCCAAACCCCAAAATGAGAAAAACCCCCTGCTCCTTCCGTTCTTTGACACCAAGTTTGCTCTCTCCCTGCAGCAGATCCTCTCACCTCTGTCCTCCACCCTTTTATTCCAGTAAAACCAGAGTATTTCAGAGTCCCTTGGTTACCAGACTAAGGACTGAACCTCCTCTCCCCACATTCTTGCTTAAACAAAACACTCTCCAAGGTCAGGAAAACACTGAATAGAATTCCTAGGATTTGGATTTTGAAACTAATACCTGTGAGAAGAATTTCAGCTTCTAAGGACTAGAGTTTGACCAGCACAAAACATAGGAATTTAGGCTGGAATTTGGGGAAGATCCGAGTTCTTTATCTGTTTCACTGAGCTCTGTCTCTTCTTAAGTGACTGAAAATGCAGAAGACAACTGTACCTCAGAGTTATAATCTATTTAATGGTGACAGAAACATGCAGAAAACCAAGAAATCTACGGAGAGCAGGGTGAGACTTCCAGTTCTTTTCCATCCTGGGAAAACAGGGAGACAAAACTGAAGAGGCGACAAATTCGAAGTTGAGGTAAAAAGGGCATTTTATCAAAGATTTCTTAGTTAATCTGCAAATCTCACTGCCCCAAAATAGAGCTGAGGGTTGGAGATTTGAAGGGCTCCAACCAAAGGTGTGTGGATGCTATTTTGTGAAATGAAAACAGGCAGCTGCAATAAATGCAAATTGTCAGAAGAGCTCGGAGAAGAAAATGTATTTTCAACCCTCAAGGGATAAAGCACATCCTGGGAACAAATTCCTCCCAGGGCAGAGCTGGGAAGAGCTGAGCCACCTCAAAATCAGCATCAGGAATTCCACAGCCTGCTGGTCATCCATGAACATCCCCACGTGCCTATCAAAGCCTTCTGATCCCAGCAGGAAGCTCATCCTTCCTTCAGGATGAAGGAAGCAAAAGCAGGTGTGCAAAAGCAGCTGTGTCATCTGAGTCAGTCTCACCTGCAGCCAAATTCCTGCTGGTTTTGGTGGGAATTGTCACTCCAGTGCACCGAGGATCAGCAAACTTCAGGAAAACAAAAAAGCCATGAGGTGGAGTGTTTAAATCCCGCCGATCCGAGCTGGGAGCATCCAAAGAGGAAGTGCCAAACCCCTCACTTGTGTGTGGCTCCTTGTCCAGCCCAGCCAGTCTCATCCATCCTGGACTCCTCTCTGCAATTAGGCCGATAATTAAGAAATAACAGCCCAATATAAATGGAGAGTTGCCGGCTAGCACGGCTCCACCAGGGCTAAATTGAGCGGTAATTCCGCAAAGGATGTTCTCGCCATTAGAAAAATAAAGATCTGTCTCCCCAGCCAATCAATTCAGCAGATAGATACCAACAATCAAATCGTTAAAAATGACTTCTATAAATTACCCAGTCTTCCATCTAATGGAGCCAGAAACATCTGTGAGACAATTTAGAGCTGATATAACCCCGCGTCGGGAGCGCTTTTTCATCCTGATGCTTTTCCCATTCTCCTCAAAGCCGTTGCAGTGGAGCAGCTTTGTTTAATGCACCCATGTGAAAACAGCCTGTATTTCACACCACGGGTTAGCAGAGTAATTCTGGCAGAAATGCTGCGGAATATATGCATTTAATATGGGTGGAATAATTCAATTTCCTCCCTATTATTTCAGCTACGCAGTTACAATCTCCTTAATTCTTCATTAAACCCTCGGGGCTTGAGGGGGGATGTTGCCGGGTTTTATGAGTCTGCCATAGTTCTTTCAAATGAACACAGAGGAGCAGTTTTAATCATGTGTTTTTTAGGCTGATGTCCTGGTGATTCCAGCTAAATCAGAGCTGTTTAGCTCCTTGCTTTGGTCATGGCTGGGACCCACGTAGGGGCTCTACTGGAAGGTGTCCCTGCCCATGGAAGGAGATGGTCTTTGAGGTCCCTTTGAGGTCCCTTCCAAACCCAAACCATCCTGGGATTCTCTGCTTCTATGGTTGCTGCCACTTGGGCTTAATCCCAGAAAGGATGATGGGATTTAAGGGTGGAAAGCTCTTCCTTTTACAGCTTCATCCTGAGCACTCCCCAGCCCCAACCTCTCCACCTGGAAGCCACCCAGTGGTACTTCTGTGGCTGCAGGTTCCTCCCAGTGAGTTGGTTTTTGGAAGGGACAGGGTGACATGAGTGTTGTCCATGCTGGCTGCTGTTCTGAGTCAGTCCTGAAACTAAGGAAAAGCCTGGGAAAGGGATCCCTGGGCTGGGAAAGGCAGAGCTGTCGTCACTGTCTGTGGGGAGCAGGGTCAGGACTCACCTCTCAGGGAAAAGAACCTGTGAGTTGGTGGCCTCTCAGTTGTGTTTTCCCAGTCCAAGAAACCCTCAGTAACCTCTGCTTTCCATCCCTAATTCCATCCATACCTCACTTCCCAAGGCTCAGCTTCTCCTCTGCTGCTTTCGGATGCAGAGAGAAGAGCAGAGCTCCTTTCTCCCTCTGGGCACAACGTGGGATGATCCAGGCTCTGTAAATGGCATTGGGACTGTGCTTTTAGGTGTAGGGGGATTTGGGAAGACCCACAGCTGCCCAAAAAGCAGGCACAACATCCTGCAGATGAGGAATAAAGCTGGGAAGAGCTGGGTCTAAAATCTCATCTGTGTGTGTGGCCATTCCTGATTTTTCAACTAGGACCTGTGCAAGTGGGACCTGCTCCTTCTGGAGCTTTGCAACTCTCATGTTGGTTTAAAATAATTCTGCATGAACGTCATAATTCTGCATAAAAGAATTCTTTCAAATCTTAAAATCAGCTCCAACTTCCCTGGCTCGCTCTCCTCTCCAGACATTTTCTTCTCTTGCCTCCACAAAAACCACTCTTCGTGATCCTTCTGTCCTTCCAGTTACTGTCCCATCTCTCTTCACTTCCTTTTATCTCTGTACCTCTCTTGCATTCGTTTTTTCCCCCCTCTCCATTTACCTACTTCCACCCAGTGTCATCTGTCTCCATGGAAACCACTTTGGAATGATTCCTACCTGAGAAGGGGCCAAAACTTTGCTTCATTTTCATCCCCCATCGTGATCTTTCCCTTTGAGTTCTTGCTTTCTCTTGCTTCCTGTGACTTGGTGGCACTGTCACCTCTCTGGGTGCTCTCTGAGTATTTCTCTACCCCCAACTATTCCCTTCTTCCATTTTCCCCTATATTTTGGAATCCTCAGAGTTTTTTTACCCATCAGCTGGTGGTTTCAGCCTAGGGCAGGTTGGAAACTCTCCCGTCCATCCTGCAGGGATTTGTTTCTGTTCTCCAGTCCAAACTTCCCTGATTTGCATCTTCTGAGGTCTCAATTTGCATATTATTTCATCTGGGGAGCACAAATTACGTGACTTATTTACCTGCCTTGGCAGAGCTCATTTCATAGTCGGGGTCACGTTGATTCCATCATCCATTTTCACCTTCCCCTCATCTGCACTTGTTTACAACTTTATTTGAATTTCCACTGGGGCACTTCAGAAACTGCAGAATTCAGCTCCAGCTTCCCAAAGGACTCCCTTTCCCCTAAACCCTATTACTCTGTTAACAAACACACTTAATAACACCATTTTTCCCCTGCATTCTGGCTGATGAAACTCAAGATCATGTTTGACTTCCCTCTTTCTCCCCTATTCTCCTTAACACTGCAAAAATCCACCCCTCCCTTATTTGTCCTGACAGCTAAATTACCTTCCCACCTCCCCTAAATCAATATGCCACCGTCTATCTTCGCTTCAGCAATCCCAAAAATGTTGCTGATGACAAGGCACCTGCAATTCCTGGAGCAAAGTGTCTGGAGACATGGAATCCATGTGACTGGGGAGGCCCTGGCACAGGTAGCCCCTGGATCCCTGGAAGTGTCCAAGGGCAGGTTGGACAGGGCTTGGAGCAACCTGGGATAGTGGGAGGTGTCCCTGCTTGTTGGAATGAGATGATCTTGAAGTTCCCTTCCAATCCAAAGCATCCTGGGATTCTGTGACTACTGAGCCATAAGCATCCTGATCTGTGTCCCATATTTCCCAGCCCCTCTAGACATGCTGGGATGGCTTCTTGTGGCTCCTGAGAAGTTCAGAGTTCATAGAGCAAGTTAATATAGGCTTGATTTTACAGAATCACAGTCACAGGTTGGAAAAGCCCTCTGAGATCATCCAGTCCCACCTGTGACCCAACCCCGCCGTGGCTCCCAGCCCATGGCACTGATGCCACATCCAGTCTGTCCTTAAACACCTCCAGGGACAGAGAATCCACCCCCTCCCTGGGCAGCCCATTCCAATGGCTGAGCACTCTCCATAGAAAACATTCCTTCCTGATGTCCAACCTGACCCTGCCCTGGCCCAGCTTGAGGCCGTGCCCTCTTGTCCTACTGCTGGTTCCCTGGAGCAGAGCCCGACCCCCCCCCGGCTCCCCCCTCCTGGCAGGGAGTTGCAGAGAGTGAGGAGGTCTCCCCTGAGCCTCCTCCTCTCCAGGCTGAGCCCCCCCAGCTCCCTCAGCCTCTCCTCCCAGCACTTGGGCTCCAGTCCCTTCCCCAGCCTGGCTGCTCTTCTCTGCCCCTGCTCCAGCCCCTCCAGGGCCTTCCTGAGCTCAGGGCCCAGAGCTGGACACAGCACTCCAGGGGTGGCCTCCCCAGCGCCCAGCCCAGGGGCACAAGCCCTGCCCTGCTCCTGCTGCCACACTCTTCCTCAGCCAGCCCAGCAGCCCTTGGCCCTCTTGCCCCCCTGGGCACCCCTGGGTCATGTCCATCAGCACCCCCAGGTCCCTTTCCTGCCTGGCCACTCCTGGTTCCCCTCAGCCAGGGAAAATCCCCCCTCTAATGGATTACTGGTTTCTATTTGGGGTCTCTTTTCTGCAAAACACTCAGCAACTTGTTTTGTGACTCGGAGAGTGACAAACAGTGGTAATAATTCCAAATGTCACCTGGCAGAAAGCAGTTGCTCCTACACACGCTCAATCCCCGCACAGTCACTTATCTCTGAGTGTGGGAGGTGTTCCATCCTTAATTCCACCTGCTCCCTGTGGTTCCCAGAACTGTGTTTGCTGCTTCCACAAATGGATGATTTAAGCAATAACAACATAGCCAAGACGAACTGCCTCGTGACCAGTTTAACCTGCAGTTCTGCCTTTGATTTTGTCCAACTTTCCTGACGTGTCTGCCCACCAAAGGCACACCAGGAACAGCTGGAGTGTATCCCAGGTGTGCCTGGAATCCTGTTTTCATTGGGCCAGCACAGCAGGGGTGCTCCACATGGACATGCTGGAGACACCCAGCAAAACCTCAGGTGCTTCATCCATGGGGAGAACTTTAAATTCCAGCAGCACCCAAGCAGTTAAAATAACTCAGAATAACAGTGGTGTAATAAACTGGGAGAAAGGAGGAGAGGGAGGAGGAAGACCAATGGCATTCCTGGTCCTTGCATTGATGCCAAGCCATGGCAGTACTGTTTTAGATATCAGATTTGATAATATTGGACATCCAGATAATGAAAACCTCACTGATGGGAGTGTTTACACAGATATTTACCTATAGAGCCAGGCTGGGAGAGCTGGGAATGTTCCCCTGGAGAAGAGAAGGCTCCAGGGAGAGCTGAGAGCACCTTGCAGGGCCTAAAGGGGCTCCAGGAGAGCTGGAGAGGGACTGGGGACAAGGGATGGAGGGACAGGACACAGGGAATGGCTTCCCAGTGCCAGAGGGCAGGGTTAGGTGGGATATTGGGAAGGAATTGCTGGCTGGGAGGGTGGGGAGGGGCTGGCCCAGGGTGCCCAGAGAAGCTGTGGATCCAGGGGCAGCAAAAGCTTCTCTGGTCAACCTGGGCCACGGCTTCCCCACCCTCCCAGCCAGCAATTCCTTCCCAATATCCCACCTAACCCTGCCCTCTGGCAGTTTAAAACCATTTTCCCCTGTCCTGGGGTCCTGTAATACAGGGTTAAAGTGGTTTTCACACCAAAAATGGAAAAAAAGATTCTGATGTTTCATGAATCACAATATCTCAGGGCAGCAAACTGCACTGCAAGTTCACACCCAGCAATTCCCAGAGTCTCAGAATATTTATTCCTTGTTTTGAACCAGCCACCAAAAATAAAGGAACATTTTGTTCCTGGAGCAGCATCCACTCCTAAAGCAGGAAAATTATGTGGGCAGGAGCTTCAGAGATACATCCAAGGCCAGGCTGGACAGGGCTTGGAGCCACCTGGGACAGTGGAAGGTGCCCTTGCCCTAAAAACAAGATGAGTTTTTAGGGTCTCTTCCAACTCAAAGCATTGCGTGATTTTATGATCACAACTGTGTTGAGCTGCTGTGGCTGTCAAAGGATATAAAGGAGGGGGAGATGCTGATAAATGGATTAGGAAAAAAAAGTTGGAAGACACAGGCAAGGTGTGGGCATCCCCATCCCTCCTGGAGATCAGGAAAAATCATAAAGAAGCAGCAAAGTGTCCCAAAGTTTGTTTCCTGTGGAAGAATCTGTTGTTCTGATTAAGGACATTGCCTTGCTTGGCCACACAGAGACATTTGGTGTAAATTAGGATGTCTCTGGTGATAACAATGAAGGTGTGAAAACTTCCAGCAGCTGAGCACCTGGATCCTTCATTTGCAAAATGTTCAGGGATTAGCAGAGGTTAAATGCAGTCTATAAATGTCAGATGTTGACAGGACTGCATTCAGCCATAATAAACTTGAAGCAGAGGAAAGTTCCCTTAAAATATCAACCTCTCACCCAGCAGTGCTCAGTGCAGGGTTTAAAAGAGGCTGCACATTACTGGCCCATAAATAATAGTAATGAAAAGGTCAAGCAACCTGTTAGGAAAATCTTACTGCTCTGTGGCTGAGCCTGGGAAATCACAGCCAGGATGGAAATGCAGGGCTGGAGCTCTGGTTCTTCTGTGTCCAGCCTGTTCTCATTCACCCTGTTCAACTGAAATGATCCTGGAGTTACAGTCACAGCACAACGTGTCACAGCAGGGCTGGGCCAAACTTTAAACCATTTAAGCCAGGGTGAAGTGCCAGGTCCTGCCCTTGGGTCACAACAACCCCCTGCAGCTCCAGGCTGGGCCAGAGGGGCTGGAGAGCTGGAAAAGGCCCTGGGGGTGCTGGTGAGAGCCGCTGGACATGAGCCCAGGGGGGCAGGAGGCCAATGGATCCTGGATTGGATCAGGAATAGTGTGTCCAGCAGGAGCAGGGCAGGGATTGTTCCCTGTGCTGGGACCTGGGGAGGTCCCCCTGGAATCCCGGGGGCAGTTCTGGGCCCCTGAGACAGGAGAGACACGGAGGGGCTGGAGCGTGTGCAGGGAAGGGAAGGGAGCTGGGAAGGGGCTGGAGAATTCCTGAGGGAGCTGGGGGGGCTCAGCCTGGAGCAAAGGGGGGTCAGGGGGGACCTTCTGGCTCTGTAAGTCCCTGCCAGGAGGGGGGATCAGGCTCTGCTCCCAGGGAACAAGGGCCAGGAGGAGAGGGAACGGC
This sequence comes from Manacus vitellinus, assembly GCF_001715985.3. Taxonomy (NCBI): domain Eukaryota; kingdom Metazoa; phylum Chordata; class Aves; order Passeriformes; family Pipridae; genus Manacus; species Manacus vitellinus. The sequence continues at coordinate 508,767 of NW_021940724.1, forward strand.
CTCAGGCTGTGCCAGGGGAGGGTCAAGTTGGATATTAAGGAAAATTCCTTCCTGGAAAGGGCTGTCCAACCCTGGTTCAGCTGCCCAGGGCAGGAGTGGACTCCCCATCCCTGGAAGTGTTCAAAAAACGAGTCGAGGTGGCACTTGAGGATGCAGTTTAATGGTGCACACGGTGCTGGTACTGGGTTGACATTTGGACTTGATCATGAAGGCCTTTCCCACCCTTAACAACTCTCTGATTCTATGAATAAAAATACATTAATTCATACAGATGACCCAATACGTTTTTCCCAATACTGCCAAAGAGCAGCATCTCTTTTTTCTTTCCCTCTTTTTTCCCCTCTGTTGTTTCCAAACACTGAATATCCCTGGGAAACAAAAAAAGCCGGTCCGAGAATTTCCAGCAGGTTCTTTATTTCCCCCCCTTAGATCACAACAAAGATTAGGTAGGTCAGTGCTGTGCTGTTCAAAAGTTTATTTACTTCCCACTGTGATTTCTCCTTGCAAGAGTAAGGGCAGAGTAACCTTTGGATCTTCAAAAGCTCTGCCACTGCTGTGATTACTCCGAGAGAAATTTGTGTATTGTTGGGTTGGCAGCGAGCGTTGGATGCCACCAGAGATTCCCTTAATAGCTCAGGTGAGCTGAGAAGGGCTGTGGTTCCTTGGATGTTTCCCTGCTGCATCTCATTAATTAATCTACTCCAGCCAGCTCTTCCCCATCCATTGTATATTCCCTGCTTATACAGCCTTATCGACCTGGCCCTGGGGAAAATCAGTTCTTGTAATCTATCTTATTACATTTAAATATATGTACAGAGCCTGATATGGTACAGCAGCAGTGGGGCTTGGGAGAGGCAGGGAAAAAGGGGCTGGGAAGGAGGAGGAAAAGCCCTGCAGGTCTGGTTTTGACAAGTTCAGGTTGTTAGAAACTAAAAACAAGGACTTGGCAAAAGGGTCACAGGGATGTCATATGAAGGGACTGGAGCCCAAGTGCTGGGAGGAGAGGCTGAGGGAGCTGGGGGGGCTCAGCCTGGAGAGGAGGAGGCTCAGGGGAGACCTCCTCACTCTCTGCAACTCCCTGCCAGGAGGGGGGAGCCGGGGGGAGTTGGGCTCTTCTCCCAGGCAACCATCAGCAAGACAAGAGGGCTCGGTCTCAAGCTGTGCCAGGGGAGGTTTAGGTTGGATATCAGGAAGAATTTCTTTGCAGAGAGGGTGCTCAGCCATTGGAATGGGCTGCCCAGGGAGGAGGTGGATTCTCCATCCCTGGAGGTGTTTAAGGACAGACTGGATGTGGCACCAGTGCCATGGGCTGGGAACCACGGCGGGGTTGGATCAAGGGTTGGATGATCTCAGAGGGCTTTTCCAACCCAGCTGATTCTGGGATTCTGGGATTCATGGGAGGGCAAGCACAGCCTGGGATGTGTGTTCCCATAAATCCATGGCATGGCTGACCCTCCTGCTGCCTCATCTAAGGATCCTCAACTCTTACAAGAGTCAGACGCCGATCTCTGCTCCCTGTGAGCAGGGGTGGGACCCAGGGAATGGCTGGAGCTGTGCCAGGGGGGTTTAGATTGGATTTTAGGGAAAGGTTCTTCCCCCAGAGGGTGGTTGGGCACTGCCCAGGCTCCCCAGAGCAGTGGGCACTTCCCAAGGCTGCCAGAGCTCCAGGAGTGTTTGGACAATGCCCTCAAGGACAGGGTGGGATTGTTGGAGGGTCTGTGCAGGGCCAGGAGTTGGAGGATCAATGCTCCTTGTGGGTCCCTCCCAACTCAGGATATTCTGTGATTCTCTGAAGGGCCTTTGCAGTCCTGCTTTTAACTCTTGATTTCCCCGCTGTTTTGGCCAAAATAGGATGTCTTTAAAAGGAAATCCATATTTCTTCATCAGCCCAAGAAAAAAATGCATTCTTCTTTTGTTGTTATTAAATCTGTTTTCATGTGTAAAGAGAACTTCATAGATAAGGTGACCTGAATTTCCACAAAGATTGTTGCCCAGAGAAGCTGTGGCTGCTCCTGGATCCCTGGAAGTGCCCAAGGCCAGGTTGGAGCAACCTGGGCTAGTGGAAGGTGTCCCTACCCGTGGCAGGGGGTTGGAATGAGATGATCTTTAAGGTCCCTTCCAACCCAAACAACTTTTTGATTCTGGGACTCTCCTGACAAAAAATATAAAAGGCCAAAAGGATGGTCTGGGCATGTAAAGGTCATTCCCTGGGAAAACCACGGTGGAAATCTTCTTGCAATGTATCCTTGGGGGCAAGAAGGAAAATAAAGTAATCAAGAAGGGTTAGCATGGATTTCCCAACATAAACCATTCCTGACCAGTTTAAACTGGCTCCTCCTGGTGATGCACTGTGGGAGCACTGGACAGAGAGGGCACTGAAGCAGGAGAGGCTCAGACTGGAAAAAAAGGAAGAATTTTGCCATGATGAGACCAGTCAGGCATTAGAAGTGTCCCAGCAAGGCTGTGTGCTCTCCATCCTTGGGAGTTTCCAAGGTGGGGATGGATAAAGCCTCGAGCATTCCGGTGTGATCTCAGGGGTGATCCTGCCTGGATGCAGCTCTGCAGGATCATGGGAATGTGTAAGGCACAGCTGCTGCCAGGAGAGACTGAACTGCAGAGAAGCTTTGGTCAGTGCTGCTGAAGTTGTGCCTGCACAACAGGATGACTGAAATCTGGGATTACATCACATCCCAAAGGGAGATAATTCCTTCTGCATCTTTATTTTCACTGGCATTAAGTGTGAGGAGTAGTGGGGCAGTCCCATCAGGAAGTCAGAAGTTGATGTGCAGGCAACACAAACCTACAGACAGAGAGTGGGTTTGTTGAGGCTGAGCTGTGGAACAGATGGAGCTGTTGATATGAGCTGATTTTTTCCTCTAAAACAAGAAAAGAATTCCTTTAAAAGTGAATTCCTTTAAAGGTGAATTCCTTTAAAAGTGTCCAATGAAAGCCCTGGAGACTCTCCATCCAGGTAAAGCAGCACAGAGTGCTCATGGCTGGTGTTATCCCATTTTTCCTACGTGTTCACTTGAGGTGGAAAATGGCTGAGGCTGCCACAGCAACCTGAACCCAGAGAATCGTCCCTGTGACCCAGAACCACCTGGGAGTGGACAAGTGCCCAGGATTAGGGTAGACACACCAAAATAATGTGAAAACAGGATTTTCCAACGGGAATCTGCACGGGTTCCTTTCATCCTTCTCCTCCAACAGCTCTGCCCCTCTCCTTTGTTTTTCCTTCACAAGCCGACTTGACAGAGAAGGGACAGGAGGGTGGAAGAGCCTTGCTCTGGCTGCTTTCCCTCCAACAACAGAGGCAATGGTGCTGCCAGCCCTCCTTCAAGGGCTGGATTGATGTCCCTGCCTCGTGTTAGACCCAGCTGGGAGAAGGGGAATTAGGCCTTGTCTTTCAATTACTGCTGTTTTGCTCAGGGCCTCACACCGAAGCCTCCCAGCGGAGAAGTCCCTTCTTGCCGCTTGTAATCTCCGGGTTGTATTTGAAAATAAAGCTTTTAATTAAAACTGGCATTTCTCAGCTTCCCACTGGCAGCCAACATCTGTCTGGGAAGGGAGATCTTTTGTGGCACTCGCAGTACAGAGAGAGAGAGTAAACTAATTCCCCCTCTCCTGCCGGAGATGAGACGGGAACGCGGGAGCTCCTCGACGCTCGGGCCCATCAGAGACCCCTCAGCATTTCCCAGCAGCAAGGGGGTTAATCCCGTGACCTGGCAGCATTCCAGCCCCCTGATCTCCCTCTCAAATCCCCCACCCTGCAGTTCCACACGTGATATAATCCCCTTTTCCCGTGTCCTGTCATTATAGAACCAGAGAATTGCGGAATATCCTGAGCTGGGAGGGACCCACAAGGAGCATTGATCCAACTCCTGGCCCTGCCCAGACACCCCAACAATCCCACCCTGTCCCTGAGGGCGTTGTCCAAACGCTCCCAGAGCTCTGGCAGGTTTGGGAAGTGCCCCCTGCCCTGGGGAGCCTGGTCAGTGCCCCACCACCCTCTGGGGGAAGAACCTTTCCCTAAAATCCAAACTAAACCCTCCCATGGGAGTTGCTGATGCACAGGGTTAAACAGCAGCTTTTTCCCAACTCCAACACACTCCCCCTGATCTGAAGACAAACCCTGTGGAAAATTTCACTCCCAGAGCAATATTTCAGGAGACTTTTCAGCAGCTGAAAAGGACCATTTAAAATGCTGTCACCTAAGAAAGAGCATAACAACCCTGTCTGCATTATCTCCCTTAATTAACATCCAGGAGAGTCTCAACGGTAAAATTCTTTAAGGACTTGAACTGTAAAGTTCTTTAAGGACTTGAATTGCACAATGACACAGTTGAATCCTCTTTTGAGATCTTTTAAATGTGATGTGACTCTTCCTGTGTTCTAAGTGAGGATCTTGGCAGTGGAAGTTGATTTTATTGTGGCTGTTTCTCAGGGGGGTCCTGGGGGCAAGGGTTTTCCTCTGCTCGCTGTCCTGTGTTCTCACAGGGTTTCTCGTCCTGCCCCCTGCACTTCAGGCACTTTGTGCCCCAAATCTGTCATGTTCAGCCTGATCCTGGTGAGGGAAAGTGGGCAGAGGGCAGATGGAAGTGACTTACAGACAATATCTCTGATGGTCACATCAGACATCTGTGCCCTGACTTTTACAAGTTTTGTGATGTCCTGGAATCCCATCAACCAAAAAAAAAAAAAAAGTGAAAAAAACCCCCCAAACCTCGGTGGCAAATGGTGATGATACAACACCAGGAGATTAAAAAAAATCAGCATCAATTATCCTCCAGCACTGGCAATCCTGAAGTGATGAGAGTCAAGGAAAAACAATAAATAGAAAACAAAGGTGGCCTCCAGGAGTTTGTTCATAAATTTCCATGGCAATAGCACTGCGTGTTCCCAAACATGGAATAGCCTCAGACCAGACATTAAAGCTCAGAATCCTCTCTGCTAATGCACCGTTTCTGTCTGATACAACTGGTATTACCCTGCAGATATTCTGTGGTTTTAGCAGCTTTTCCCCCTCCCATCATTAAATATTTAATAGTTCTAAATTGTCACTTTAATCCTGAGCTGTTTTGGCTGAGCTGGGCCATGGACTGAGTTGTGCAAAGAGGGAACTGTTTCTCTGACTTACATATTGAGGATATGCTGTGTTTACATTCCCAGTGTGGTATCACACAATGTCAGTATCAAGGTTGTGGCTTCCCCTGGATCCCTGGAAGTGTCCAAGGCCGGGTTGGACAGGGCTTGGAGCAACCTGGGATAGTGGAATGTGTTGGGGTTGGAACTGGATGGTCTTTAAAGTCCCTTCCAACCCAAATCTTTCCGTGAATCCAGGAAATAACTTGTCCATCTCCTCTGGTGACAATTCCCACTGAGTGGAACAGCTGCAAAAAGCAGATATTCCTCCATATTCCGTAGCACAGTGTGGCCCTCTGGGATAATCCTGACAAAAAGAAGTCTGGGCACTTCCCAAAACGAGCTGAGTGAGAGAAAGATTTACATTCTCTGCTGGTTCTTCTGAAAAATCTTACCCTGGAAGTGTTCTGAGGTGCCTGAAGAGCAAATGTGATGGGAATGGACATTTCCCTGTGGGATCTGGTGCCTCAGGCCTTGGCTGCCTTTCAGGGAGGGCCATTGAATTAATTCAGCCCAGTTCTGCTGCCATCAGGATGTTCTGCCCTCAGAGCAGGGCCTGCTCTGGGCATGTGCTGGACAGCCATTAAAAGATCAGGACTGCAATCCAAATTTGGATAAAGATGTGAACAGACAAGCCCCAAGTTGCACAAAAGGAAGAAAAGCACAATCAGCGTTTGTAGGACCCAAAAAAAGCACTCACAGGGGTAAACCTTGGTGGCCTGGGGATGTGGCACTGCTGCAAGTTCCCTGGGATTGACTGGCAGTGAAAATCAGGGAAAACTGGCCTGAGCCTGCTTTGTGAGGTGGAAAATGAGTGTTTGAGGTGTAGTTGTCCAATAGTTCAGTTAAAAGGGAGTGTGAACAAATTGGTCTCATATTTCCTCCCCTTTACAGGTGGAAAATCTCTATGTAACTCCCTGCAGAAAAGATGAGGCTGAAAAGCGAGCTGAGATCTGAGCCAGAGCTTAGATCTTGGTCGAAAATCGTGGTTTGTGTTTTAAAACAGAGCCTCCAGATCCAAACCTCCCAGTGCTCCAGAGCCTGGGCTGGAACTGTAACCTGGTCAATGGGATTTTGGCCAACGCTTGGACTGATTCAACACCACGAGGTCTTGGGATGTCTCTGGACTTGCTGTGTCCCTGTGACCACAAGTGTCCCGTGGCTAAGGGCAAACACCAGCCCTGGGTGGGGCCAGGGGGGATGAACACACCCCTGGGGACACCCAGGAATGAGGAGGAGAACCCTCCCCCTGGATGGGAAGAGCTCAAGGTGGTGACAGGACCCTCCACAACAAGAGTTTGGAAGGAGAATAAGATGTGCTGTGTTTCTGTTATCTTATCTTTTGTTATCTGCATGAAGCTCCTTCCCTTTTTCCCTTGGAGCATAATTCCCAGCTCTGACTTGGCTTTTTTGTGTTTAGCCAGGAACAGATCAAGGGGATCTCAGAGCAGCTGCCTTGGACTTGGCTTCATCAGGAATATCAGCCCCTCATCTTGCTGAGCAAAATTCTCTACTGCAGGCAGGAATGTTATTAAGCAAATGTTCACCTCCTGATTTTCCCAAGGGATTTAAACACCTCTCTCACCTCTCTTCCATCTCAGCAGCACCGCAGGCTGAATAGATGCAGGAATTTTCCTGCCCTTGGGAACAATCTTTCCCCGAGAACAAAACCCAACAAACTGTAATTTGGCAGTTGGTGTCATCTCCAGCATAATCAAGTATTGACTTAATTAGAAACCCTTTTAAGTGATGCACTGGGAGAAAACCACATCTTTTTTTCAAAGTATTCCTCATTTGTAATTATTATTTCACTTGTGAATCTTCCACACTCCGTTGAAAATGCCATATGGAAAACAAATTAGTTTGCTACAGTGACTAATGTTTACTGCCACTGCTGCTCTCCAGCTTTTTGGGCCAAGTTTTTAAATCATCAGTCCTTTCTCTGGCAGAGCTGACAGTGAAATTGGTCTGGAGGAGCAAAGTGTGGTGAGAACTGAAACAATCCTGCTTTCCCTGGGAGGGGGATGATATTCCCGGGATGCCGACGGGCACGAGCTTCCTGATGAGCTCCACGGCCACACAGTCATTTGCACCTTTCTGTAGCTCATTCCCTCCACTTGGAATAATAAAATATAACACAATTGGCTTAATTATCCTCTTGTACTGCACCTGTCGCTCCAGGCTCGTGTGTCTCCCCTTCACTTGGCTCTTCCCTGATCCTCCAGGAAAACACCGAGTGCTTTTTTTCCCTAAAAGCATAGGAGTGGCTTTAGTGACTCTCAGGGTTATCCCTTTAGTGACTTTCAGGGTTCTCCTGCTTCCTTTTTTTGTTTGTTTGGTTTTTTTTTGGAAGCCAGGCCTTCAGCTGGATTCTCTCCCACCTTCTCCATGTGTTCTGAACCATTTCCCAAAGAGTCAGGAGGGCAAGGAGCTCCTTTGTTGGGAGTGTTTGGCCTCTCACCACCCACTCACTCAGGTAGAAGTCCTTGGCTCGCCTTCCAGGTTATTGCAACAACCAGAAAAGATGGCATTTCACTTTTCCTTGCAAATGGAGTCGGGAGGGACCATCTGGACACGTGTAAAGTCGGCAGCAGTTTTTGACTCCCGCGCTCCGGGAATTTTCATGGAAGTTCTGATCAAAGTTTCCATGGCAGAGCCCTCCACGGGCAAGTTCTGTTTCTAGTGGCCATATGGGACTCCCGTAGGTGAGGAGGCACCTGGAGGATGTGTATTTAAAAAAAAAATAAGGATTGGAAACACGGATCAGAAAGAAGAAAGGAGTAAAACACTTTGTCACCCAAAGACACGAGCACAAAGTCTTAGAGAGAGTGGGAGTTGCTCAGGACCAAGGAATTGAGGGTTTGGTCTGTTTTGTCTCATTGTTAGGTGTTATTTATTGATAATGATACATCTCATCCCCAAGTGGAGGACAGGACAGTTGGCAGCAGTGACTCCATTAGCCAAAATTACGAGTGTTTCAAAACACCATCTGCTGCTGGTTTTACCTCTGAGCAACGAAAATAGAAACCCAATTTACATCCTGGACTCTGCTGAGGACACACTGCTGGGCACAGGCTCGGTGATTGAAAGGGAAATTGCTCCTTGCTGTTCCCATTCCTGTCTGCCTGGATCTCCTGCCTTCCCATTCCCAGTATCCGATGGATTCGGATGCTCCCCTCAGCTCCTGCATCTTTGCAGTGTGTCATCATTTATACACTGACCCTCTATAGGAATACAGGGCAAAAATGTTCCCAATTATCCTGGGCAACCACATCCTATGGAGGGGAAAGTACCCTGCTGCTCCCACCTCAGGAATCTTTGGGCTGAAAGGAAATATAGGAATTCAAGCCAAAGTCCTTTGTTAAAAACACACAACACACACCTTTGAACAGGAAACACTGTTCATGTGGCAAAGTGAAGCACTTGAAAATTTGGGAATGGCAGATTGATTGTTGCCATGGAGAAGTCCTTGGGAGCATTAATCACTGCCTGGAATGGTGTGAAGGAAATGAAGAGTGAGGACACACACACGGCCCCAGGATGTGGAAACAACCCATCCCCTCACTGCTCATTAGTCCCACAGCTTTATCCTGGGCACAGAAGGAGGTGTCCTGCAGGAGGGAACGCTATGGAATCATGTGTTTAATGTCCTGGACCCCTCTGGGATCAGGAGCCTTGTGGAGTAACCACAGAGCTGGGAATAAAAGCACAGAGCAGGGACAGGGTCAGGGTGGGAATCAGCCCAGATTCCAGGATGCTCCAGGGGGTGAAGCCACTCATGCTGAGGAACTCTCAGCTCTGCCACGAGTTGTGATCCTGAGGAGACTCTCCTGCTCTGTGCCTCACTTCTGGGTGTCTGGAAAACAGGGATAATGGGGCTATGTTTCCAAATGCCTTTGGGAGCAGGGAGCAGAAGGTTATTTAAGCTCAATGTGTTATGAGTATTTCTCAGTGTAAGTTAAAGCTTTTTCAAAATATAATCCTGGAATCACGGAATGGTTTGGGTTGGAAGGGACATTGAAGAACATCCAGGTCCACTAGCCCAGGTTGCTCCAAGCCCCATCCAACCTGGCCTTGGACACTTCCAGGGATCCAGGGGCAGATACAGCTTCTATGGGTAACCTGTGCCAGGGCCTCCCCACCCTCCCAACCAGCAATTCCTTCCCAGTATCCCACCTAACCCTGCCCTCTGGCACTGGGAAGCCATTCCCTGTGTCCTGTCCCTCCAGGCCTTGTCCCCAGTCCCTCTCCAGCTCTCCTGGAGCCCCTTTAGGCCCTGCAAGGGGCTCTCAGCTCTCCCTGGAGCCTTCTCTTCTCCAGGGGAACATTCCCAGCTCTCCCAGCCTGGCTCCAGAGCAGAGGGGCTCCAGCCCTGGGAGCAGCTCTGTGGTCTCCTCTGGACTCTCTCCAGCAGGTCCCTGTGCTGGGGGCCTCAGAGCTGGACACCCCAGGTGGGGCCACATAACCTTCATTTTGATGTCTGTCTTTGTTTCCCTCTCCCTGCTTTGCTCCCTGTTCCCCATTCCCGTCGATTAACAAAGATCCAGCTCTTCCAGCACCCTTTTCTGTGAGCATTGGCTGCCCTTCACTCACCACTCGGGTTTAATATTCCCCAAATTTTATTAACCAGTTATTTACGAGCTGACAAATCAAACAGATTAGCAAGCAAGACTCAAAACAAGACAAAAGATCCCTTGTTAGCCTCTCACTGGGTAAATAATCTGCTTGGGTCACGCAGAATTAATCAGTTTGCTGCTTCCCCATTCCTGATCATCCTGGCAAATAACACACAGCTCCGGGCTCTGCTTCCCTTGCCTCTGGTGCACACACAACCAGTTGACTGCAGGATTCCTTCCAGGCAGGGAAAAGAGCAAATTTCACAGAATAATTCTCTGGAAAAGCTGGAGATCTCCCCACACAAACCTGAGAGCACTGGGGGTTGTGTGAGTCGAACATTAGAGATAAAAATGTTGCCCAAAATGGGTTCAAACATTTGCAGAGACGTGGAGTGATGGAGCACCCCCAGCACGTGGCCACAGCAGCTGCTGAGGACAGGAATATTCAGTTTAGGTTGGTTTATTGTATTTTTTAAGGATCTGATTTGGGGAAGTAATTCAGGCCCATGCTTGGTTTTAATCTGTCAGGTCTGTTGAGGTAAGAAACATCACGGCCAGCACATTTTGGGCCGAGCCAGCTCCCATTTCTGGGAATCACAGAAGGGTTTGGGTTGGAAAGGACCTCAAAGATCATCTCATGCCATGGGCAGGGACACCTTCCACTCTCCCAGGTTGCTCCAGCTTGGCCTTGGACACTTCCAGGGATCCAGGGGCAGCCACAGCTTCTCTGGGCAACCTGGGCCAGGGCCTCCCCATCCTCCCAGCCAGGAATTCCTTCCTAAAATCACAACTGCAGCACAGCCTGAGGTGTTTAACACAAGCAATAAGACAGGACAGTTCCCTAATTACCCCAAATTTCCCCTAATTACCCCTGGTGTTCTCACAGGATACCCCTGATCTGATCCAAGGAAATATCTGACTTTTCAAAGCAGTCCAAGAACCTGTCCTCGTTTGGATCTCCCACATGCCCACGATATGCAGATTAATTGATGACTATTAAATCCTTGGCAGCCACAGGTACAGGTTTTTTAACCCCACTGGAAGTCAGCAGATGATCCAGTGTGACCTCCTGCCACCTCCTGCCTGTCCCAAGGAGTTCCTGTGGCACCCAGGCAGGACACAGAGGATTTACCTGTTCCCTCAGCTTTTCCCATCTTTAATTGTCATGGCACTTGAACCAGGTGGCTCTTGGAAAATTCACTCTTGGAAAAGCAAACAGTGCCAATGGATGGCAAACAGAGGACTTTCCCACAGATTTGGGCTTGTTTAAAGCTTCCCTAATGAGCTAAAGGAAATACAGGCACATTTCAATTAAAGAGCTACGACATCCCTGGGGAAACCTCTCCAAGAAAACTGTGTGAGGAAACAACTTGACTGCTCTCCAGTTTGGGTTTGGATACATGAAACTGAGTTCTCCTGAAGAATAAAATATTTCCTGCTTTAGACAAGTGATGTTGATCCATTTTCCTCCAATAAAGCTCAGGCCATTGGATTTAACCCCAGGTTTAACTTTCCCCCAAAGATCCACCATAAAATTGAGGCTTGTTCACTTGGCATGAATTTCCATGTGAGAATGGAAGGGTTTCAAGGAATGAATATCCAGGAGTACTAAAAATGACTCTTAGTTTTGAACAGTGAACCACCAGCTCCCAGCCCTGGAGAGCTTTGAGTGTTCCTACTCCATTTTTAAGCTGCATCCACATCGTTGGAAGTGTCCAAAAAAAAAACCCACATGGAAGTGGCACCTGAGGACATGATTTTCAGAGTCACAGAATCATCAGAGTGGGAAGGGACCTCTGGAGATCACCCAGTGCTGGTCTGATGGTTGGACTTGATGATCTTGGAAGTCTTCTCCCACCTGAACAATTCTGAGATTCCATGATTTTGAAGTTCCATCCCACCCCACTGTTAAATCTCCTACTTGGTTTGTGAACTGCTGGTGCACACTGGGTTGGACAGGCTGGACAAGCTGAATTGTAGAAAAAAAGTCCCTTTAATAACAGTGGAGTTGATGTCCCAAAACCTGATGACTCCCAAGGGTCTGGGGATGGGATTCAGGACAAGAGCAGTGAGGAATTAGAAGGATCTCTTCACCTTTCCAATGGATAAAGAGACAAATTGCAGCAAAACTTCCATGACAGGGGGTGAAGACTGTCAGGATTTGTATCCCAGCTCCCTGGATTTTTCCAGACCCCTTTGCAATGCCCCTGGGGTGGGGGACAGGAAAGAATTCCCCATCCTGTGGGACCCCTCAGCTTTTCTCCACGTGCTCCCTCGAGGAGATCCCACCTTGCACAGTAGAAAAGTATTTTCCATCCTTATCTTTCCTTTCTGTTTTTTCTCTCTTGTGCCTTTTCCATGGTGTCCACAGCACCCCCAGGCTGAGGCTGAGCTCCTCAGCTATAAAGGGTTTCCATGTCACTTGGGATGCAGCATCCAGGTCCCCATGGGCAGCCAATCCCTCCAAATCCAGGCTGTTATTCCATGTTTCTGTAAAGCTCAGCCCAGCCCACTGTGCAGACCCCAGCCTGGTCTTCCTGGGTGCTGGGGAAGCACAAAAAAAATAGCAGATGAATATCAGCTAAAGACTTTTCCAAGAAGGAATTCTGCATTTCAAAACCGAGGGAAGGAGGGAAGTGTCTAATGATGCTGGGAAAGAAGAAATAGTGAATATTAACTGAGGTAACTTCAATCTCTCCCTCCCTTCAGAGGGAGCAGAAAGGAGGGATAATGATCAAAAACAGGGATTGTGGAAGCAAAGCTCCCAGGCCCTGTCCCTCAGGCACTTGGAGCAAGGCCAGAGCCACTCTCTGAGTCCCCCAGTCCTTGATGCTCCCGGCAGGAGGCCCTTGGATGTGTCCCAGATGATGCTCCAGCCCAGCCAAGTTCTGGGATGAATGACTCCACGGGGGGGGGCAGTGGCCTGGTGCAGGTCAGGGAACATTGATGTTAAACACTAAATCCTCCTGCTTTTGTGCTGGAGCAGCTGGAATCCAGCTCCATCCAGCTCCGTGCTGCTCCTGGATTTATGGATTGACAAAGGGGCACAGACCACCCCTGACAGGCAGAGCCAGTGATCACCTGAATCCATGGATTTCTTTTCAGTTCAGTCTGTGGGACACTGTGCTGGGAACCCCCACGTTCATTTCTGCAGCCCTTTAGTCCTTCCTGTGCATTAATAAGACAAATTCTGGGGGGGAAAAAAAACCCCAATACACAAAGTGCTCCCTGTTACCAGAAACACCTTAATTTGGATTTTATTTGTGCTGAGGGATGGAGGACGAGTCAGCTCTGATGATATTTCAGGGGCTGGGTGCTGGAATGAAGCTTAATTTGAGTTTAAGCCCAGAGGACTGTTGTGCAGAGGGAGATCTGGGCTGTGCTCAGGCCACCACCTGTGTTTAGGGTGGAACAGGAACATCACCCAAACAACCTGACCCCTGCAGAGGGACCTTGTGCTGGAAGGCCTGAACACCCTCATTCCTTCCTCTCCTGCACCAGGAACACCTCAGGCTGGTTGGGAAGTTAAAACTCAAGTTAAAACCAGTTGTTACAAACTGGATGAACCCCTTAGGAGGGAGACAACAGGCTGGGAAAAACCCACTTGTAAAACACAATCTGAACACTCTGAAACATCCTCAGGTCTCTCCAATTTGCCTTTTTTTTTTGCAGTGCTTGGGAATTCCAGGATTATTCACACACTCCTTGCTTGGAATTGCTCCAATCAGGCCCTTCATTTTTTTTTTCTTGGTCATTTAATCAGTAATTAGGCTGAGTGAAGAGGAAAGCCAGAGGAGAAACATTTGGGAAAGGATTTTTATTGTTCCAAGGATTTAATATTCAGGCATTACAGACCTGAGTAAATTCTAATTGTGTTTCTAACTCTACGTTTAATAAATGGACCATGGAGAAGTTAAAAAAAAAATAAAATAAAAAGGGCTGTGAGCAGTGGGAGGAAAAAACAGGAAATGAGGCCATGAATCAAATCTGGTTTTGGAGATGACAGCGGGGCTGGATACAAACCCAACAGTCAGATAAAAGGGTATCAACATAAATAATCACAGATTAATATGACATTATGTTCATATATTACACTTTAAGGCCCGTGGGTAAATCTGAGGGCCCTGACCTGCTTAATGTCACATTCACCTTTTCTTTATTTTGCTCAAAAAAAGGGGAATAATTCATCCTTGATCAAAGTGTGAACTTTGATGGCTCAGGAAATCAGTCCATGCAGGTTTGGCTCTCCCTGGATCTCAACAGGGAACTGTTGCCAATGTGGCAAAATCCAGGCAGGTTCTGGTCTTGAACTAAAGACAATAAAACTCTGACTCTGAAAAGTGAAATAATGACTCAAACATCAATTCTGAGGCGAGTCCTCAACCTGCAGATTCTGCAGGAGCAGAATTAGGACTGAAAACAAAGGAATTCTGCCCTTTTTTGTAACCAGGTCTTTGGATGAGTTTGCAAAGCTCATTTAGAGGAATTTGATGGCTTGGATTAATTTGCCCTGCAGGTCTGACTTGTGCCAAGAGCACCAAGGGCAGCGGGATTTGGCACAGCAGGAGTGTGAAGTCCTTGCAGGGCCTAAAGGGGCTCCAGGAGAGCTGGAGAGGGACTGGGGACAAGGCCTGGAGGGACAGGACACAGGGAATGGCTTCCCA
>NW_021940724.1:524588-526606 GCF_001715985.3 Manacus vitellinus
GATTCCCTGGTTGTGTGACTCAAAGCTCCTGCTTGTTTTCCAGATCCACAACGACACATTTGAAGTTCCCCAGCCTCAGATGGATTTGCTGCTTGCACAAGACCAAAGTGGGCTCAGATCCATCAAGATCAGGAGCAATTAACAGCTGTGTATTGACTGAGACACTTTTATTTGTCATTCCCCTTTTATGTTGTGTTTTTCCTCGGCAGAAATGTGCTCCCAGTGACCACTGAAGGGAACTGGTCCAGTCAGTGCTGTCCCACATGGACAGTCCTCTTAAAAAAGCCCATTATTTGTTTGAACACATAAACTGTTTGCAGTTTTACACAGAAAAGCTTCTCCTTCTGGTTGCAAATTGCTCCTGAGAGTTGTGAGCCGGGCTGGAGTTTATTTGCCACCGGTTAACAAATGATTTTTGGGGCTCCAAACTTCTTGTAGCCTGTTCTGACTTTAATTTCTAATACTTTTTCCCTTATTTAGCACCATCCTTGAGAGAGCTCTCAAACAGCTCTGACAGTCCACAGAGAGAAGCCCCTGACATATGGATGGCTTTGGCCTGCAGCAAAGAGTCTTTCATTTCCAACTATTAAAGGGGAGCCATAAATCCTGGGGTACCTCAGCCCCTGCTCTTCCCACAGCCAGGGAACCTCCCAGACACACCAAAACCACCCAAAGCCATTTGGAGATGGAATTCTGCCCATTTGTCCTGAAATCTTCCTACGTTTCCATGGTCTGTAATTTCCAGTCCCACAAAACAATCATTAAAAAAAAAA
This sequence comes from Manacus vitellinus, assembly GCF_001715985.3. Lineage (NCBI taxonomy): Eukaryota > Metazoa > Chordata > Aves > Passeriformes > Pipridae > Manacus > Manacus vitellinus. The sequence continues at coordinate 525,362 of NW_021940724.1, forward strand.
AAAGCCCCCAAAACAAAACCCTGGCAGGAAATAGAGCTGTTGTTAAAACCTCCATTCCTAAATATAAATCAGCAAGACAAGGGTATTTTCACTGAACTCTCCCAAATATAGGAGAAGAGCTGCTTTCTGATTTGGGGCTGGGCATTTATTCACTGAATAAATACAGTTTGACCCCTAAAAATAGATGCAGTTTGACCCCTAAAAATAGATGCAGTTTGACCCCTAAAAATAAATACAGCTTGACCCCTAAAAAACACTCCTAGTGGAGAAAAATAAGGAAACTCAACCCACTCAGTTTGATGCTCAGTGTGAAGACAGAGGGATTCCCAATCCATTTATTCCCTTAAAAACACACAGTTCCCCCTCCCAGAAAGTGCTTTAAGATCTGTACAAACCAGGCATAAAATCACATCCAGGGAACAGCTCTGAGACCCCGAAATATTCCCAAGCAGCTTTTATTTGGGAGCAAAGTGGCCACCAGCCAAGGCTTCAGCAAGATCTGACACTGCTGAAATGTTGGCTGATAGTTTATACCCAAATAAAAATGGCTTGCAAATATATCAAAGGGCATGTGAGCAGCTCTGGTGATGCAGCCAGAGTGGGGTTTTCATGGAGGCAGGGAAAGAAAATGCATCAGGATGAAAAAATCCTGATGATTATTGTGCAAAAACCACACTGGGGCAAATTTCTTCTAAGTGGAACTGAAGATTTTGGTGTCACTCTGGTACAAATAGGCTTCCAGTCCTTGAGCCAAGACAAGAAGGGCTTGGAAAGGGGGGAAAAAACCAAAGATAAGGCTTCCCAAATATCATGGTTGTTATTATTTGTGTGTTGCCACAAAATCCCGGCAGAAGATTTGGGGCTTCAGGAGGTAAAAGAGGGACCAGATGAGAGACAAAACAATGTGTATTCAGGTTGGATGTCCTGGGATCCACAGGGAGGGTTTTGCCCCCAGAACAGCCACATCCAGATGCAGGTTATCTTGCAGGCTGAAAGGGAATGGATTAGGTGTTAAGAACATTATTAACCTCTCGAAGAAAATTATGTGGCCAAGGGGACTGTGCTAATGGGAATTTCATTCTGTTATGGGGTGGAAAAGGGGATGAGGAGCCTGGGGCACTCAGCCCACACCACACCACGGAATCCTGGAATCGTTTAGGTTGGAAAAGACCTCCAAGATCATGGAGTCCAACCATTCCCAGCAGTGCCAAGGCCACCACTGCCCCATGTCCCCAAGTGCCACAT
>NW_021940724.1:528014-529068 GCF_001715985.3 Manacus vitellinus
CCCTTGTCCCCAGTCCCTCTCCAGCTCTCCTGGAGCCCCTTTAGGCGTTGCAAGGGGCTCTCAGCTCTCCCTGGAGCCTTCTCTTCTCCAGGGGAACATTCCCAGCTCTCCCTCTCAAGGCTCCTCAGTGTTTTTGTGAGAGAACCTGTTAATTTTCCTTCTCGGAGCCAAATGCTGAGGCTGAGCTCTGTGGGGGAAAGTACATCCAATAAAAGTCCTGTAATACATCAGGAAAGGAGTTGTGACAAAAAGAACTTCAGGAAATCTTGCAGCTTAGGAATTTCTCCAGGGAAGGTAGCATGTAGCTCATCCCAGGGGTGACAATGACTCCTCTTTTATTCTTCCTCTCAGGGAGGTGCAGAACAAGCCCTGACAGTTCATTCTGCCTCAGCACAGGAATGTTTTTAATACCTGGTCATTTAATACTCTTGAGGTGACAGTAATGTGAGTGGAATATATCTTTCTATATTCCATACAGAGCAAAGTTTATCCATCCCAGGTTGCCCAGAGAAGCTGTGGCTGCCCCTGGATCCCTGGAAGTGTCCAAGGGTAGGTTGGAGCAACCTGGGCTAGTGGAAGGTGTCCCTGGGGTTGCAACTGGATGGTCTTTAAGGTCCCCTCCAACCCAAACCATTCTGGGATTCCTTGATATGAGTTGCAAACGAAGCTTTTATGTTAATAATTATTTTCCTTGTATTCATTTTATCCATGAGCTTCCACAGCTCTGAAACTGGGCATTGCTCTGTTGCATTCTGCTTGATTTGGGACACTATTTCTGTGGGTGCAGATTCCCATTAACTCGGTGTTTGACTCCCCTTGCTTGTGTTGCACAAGTCCCTGAAGGGCTTTCCCAGGATTTGTGTCTCCTGAGACAAGTTCTCTGCACCTGCACAGCGGGATATTTGTGTCCAAATAACTGAGAAAGGCAAAAACTCTGATTAATTCCCAGCACTGAGTGCCAGGGTCCCATCCCTTTCCTTTCCTTTCCTTTCCTTTCCTTTCCTTTCCTTTCCTTTCCTTTCCTTTCCTTTCCTTTCCTTTCCTTTCCTTTCCT
>NW_021940724.1:530473-540657 GCF_001715985.3 Manacus vitellinus
GTGCAGTTCTTTGGAGCTCTCACCTCGCAAACGAGAGGGTTAAAAAGTTTCTCTTGCTCTGGGAATTGAATTTTACCAGCTGTCAACTCTTCTATTGGCTTTCTGGGCTCTTTTTTGGGGAAGTTTGAGTTCATTTCCCTGGGAAATGGGATCCAAAGGAGCCTGACTGTGAGTGGTGTTGTGTTTTCCAGCTCTCCGACAGCCTCATCGATCGGATGAAGGAACCCTCCTCGCCCTCTGGGAGATCCCCCCGCTCCTCAGGTGCAGGTTTGCTCCTGCTTTTTTGGGCTTTTAGCTGGGAGGAAGGGAAGGAAAATCAAATTTGCCCTTCAGAGCTTTGTAATGAACTCATTGCCCTTTTTGGAGAGATGAGCTTCTTGACATTAACTTATTTTTGTGGTTTTTTACGTGGGTTTGAAGCTCCTCTTGGTTTTCTTCTGACATTAAAGTGCAAAACATCTGCTCATCAGACTTGGTTTTCCACAGTATTGTCACTAAAACCTTGTTGAAAACACCACAGAACAAGCAAAAAACCCAAATAATTCTTGAGTTCTGAAGGGCAAATTCTTGCTTCTTTAATCAGCACTGAGCTTTGTTCTGCTGAAGTTCTGCTGGAATACACTCCAGCAAACATTAAAAGGAAAATATGCTGTTTTCCTGTTATGGAAGGGTGGAAATAAGTGACACACAGATGGGTGGCTTTCTTTACTCCTTATATTTCATTACTGAGGTCTGTTCTGATGCATCAAACAGTGTCTGTGCCAGGCAGCCACTGCTCTGATTTAAAATATTCCAGCACAGGCTGCAGGAGTGGAAATGAAGAGCAGAGATTGCAGCTGGAGATTTGGGGAACCTCTAAAGTCCAAGGAAGGCTCTTATCAGTGCTCCAGAAATATTCCTGATAACAGGAAATTCCCTTGGGGCCTTTTGCCTTGATACTTAAAAAAACCCCCAACCAATCCAGGGAACTCAGCACTGATTAAAACCAAGCCCTGTGGCAGCTTTGCAGCAGGACTGGAGTAAATAGAAGGAGCATCTTTCTTTCTTCTGAAGCATAAAGTTGTTTTCCTGGTGCTTAATTGAAGGTGTCTGTGGTGGGGTGTCTCTGTCACACCATCCCAGAGTGGTTTGGGTTGGGAGGGACCTCGAGGATCATCTCATTCCAACCAAAAATGGAATATTTTTTTAATGTTTTTAAATAGTAACTTTCTCTTTTTTTTTTTTGCCTGTATTTTGCTGTGGTGATGAATTATTCTAGGTAAAGGATTTATATAAAATTACAGTTGTCCACCTTCCTGCTTTCCCTGTGCTCTTTGCTGCCTTTCCATCCTTAAACCTGAGTTAGGGACATGATCTTGTGAACAAGCACCTGGGAATTTGGGCTCTGGGGGCTGGAGCTGAAGGCTGGGACATCCCAGGAGTTCTTTGCTAATTCCCAGCCTCTGCCAGGGCCTCCCCACCCTCACAGCCAAGAATTCCTTCCCAATATCCCACCCTGAGCCTTCCTTTTGTTTCTCATTGTGTGTGGGGAAAGGGGGCTTTGGGTTTTTTCATTCTTTTGGATATTTTTGTTTATTGAAAGACTTGGAGCAAGTCCAGAGGAGGTCACTGAGTCAATCAGGGGGATGGAGGATCTCTCCTGTCAGGAAGGGCTGGGAAAATTGGGATTGTTCAGCCTGGAAAAGAGGCTTTGGGGTGACCTCATTGCAGCCTTTCAGTACCTGAGGGGAGTCTACAGGAAAGATGGAGAGAGACTTTGGAGAAGGGATGGAGGGACAGGACAAGGGGGAATGGCTTCAAAGTGACAGAGAATGTGTTTAGCTGGGATATTGGGAAGGAATTCCTGGCTGGGAGGGCGGATAGGCCCTGGCCCAGGTTTCCCAGAGGATCTGTGGCTGCCCCTGGATCTCTGGAAGTGCTCAAATCCTGGTTGGAACACCCTGGGATGGTGGGAGGTGTTGGGTTTGGAACTGGATGGTCTTCAATGTCCCTTCCAACCCAAACCATCCTGTGATTCTGAGAATTCCTTGAGCGTCCTCGAGCTTGGAAAACCTTCTGGAGCATTTCTGCTCGAAGAAGGAGTGGTTTTGGTGCAGTTCTTTTACATCCCAGCCCAAGAGCACTTTACAAGAATAAAAAAAAAGTGTCTGGAGGGAGAAACATTAGAGCTGTTCAACCCAGCCCTCTCCTCAAGTGAAATCATGGATAGCTTTTGCTGGAGGAATAATGGATGAGGTTACATGAAAGAATGTGCTTGCCAATAATGATGAATTTATTGACTTCACTTGGGGGGGTCAGAAAATGAAATTACATCCACTTACACGGGCACCTGACATCTAAATACAACATCTTAAAGCATCTGAGCCTTGCCTGGATCACTTTCTGACTTCTGAGTGATATTAAATGCACTAAAATATTTAACAAGTGTAAAAATCTTTCCAGTCTGCCTGTAATTCCTAAAGCAATATTGATGGAAGGTAATTTGGTCAGACAACAAGGGTGGGTTTGTTTTTTGGTTTTTTTGTTTGTTTTTTTTTTTTTTTGCTGGGTGTGTGTATTATCTCTAAAGCTTCAGTCAGAGCAGACAAAGGGAATGCTTTCCTTCCTTTTTGCTTAGTGGATATTGGAAAATCCACTAATGGTTTATTATGGGGGGCAAAAAAAAAAAGGAAGAAGAAATGCTTAAATTCTCAGGAGTCTCAGCACCTCAGACAAGCTTTTTTCCCCCCTTTTGCAGAAACAGATGATGCTGAGGACACATTTTTCCCCTTTTTTTAAGCTGTATTTGTTATTTTTGTCATTTTGAGAACAAATCAGTCAAGGATTTGTCACAAACTCTAATTGTTGTGGAGTAATTGTGGAGGAATTGGGTTAGACCTTTGCATTTTTCAGGGCTTGATTTTTGGGGATTGATATCTTTTTTTTTGGGGGGGGGGAGGGTTGATTTCTGTCTTTTGGTGGAGTTTCCATGGCCTGGGGTGTCTTGGCTCGGTCAGAAGGATCGTTGGGATGTCCAGGAATGAGGATTTGAAGAATTAGGTTGGAACTGGAGAGACAACCAGGATTTAATTGAACTTTGGGAGAGCAAACTTCCAGAGAGAGCAGGTTGGTGAGGTCACATCAGAGGCAGATTTGAGGGAAGATATGAGATCCTCAAGGACAAACCTCTTCCAAGTGGAAGAACAGTCCATTCCAGCCCCCAGGAATGTGAATGGATATATTGGGAGGCTGGGCTGGCTGCTAACAAAGCTTTGGGGTAAAAACAAGCCCAGCATGAGGAGGAAGCTCAGCCAGGCTGGAAAATGAGTGGATTTGGGGGTCAGGAGAAGGCCCAGGTGTCCTTTACCTCCCCTTCAGCAAGGTGCTCAGCATTCCCATTATCCTTGGATCCAGGTTGGGATAACTCAGGGTTACAAACCCTGCTTGGATGTGCAGGGTCGGAGGGTTGTGGCTGCTGGGTCAGACTCTCCCTGGAGCTGCTGGAGTGGGATTCTGCAGGAGTGGAACAGCTTTATCCATGTCCTGGAGCAGGAAATGGAGTAGAGGCACTTCCATGCAGGTGATCCCAAATTTAGGGGGCAGTTGGAGGGCAAAGCTGTTCTCCAGAGGGCCCTGGAATGGCTGGAGGAACGAGTAAAATCGAGCAGAGAAGGTTTTGAGGACACCCAACAGCAGCATTCCCAGAGCTCTGGGGATTCCTGGGAAGCTGGTTCTTCACAATGCTGATTGTGTGAGGGCAGGAGATGGTGGAAATAAAGAATAACTTTGAAGCAGGAGAGTGGAAATAAGGAATAACTTTGCCAGTATGAGACCAGTGAGACGCCGGGAGGGTTTTCCCGCTGACACTGCCCGGTCTCCATCCTTGAAGCTTTCAAGGTGAGCGTGGAAAAACCCTGAGCAACTTGGGGTTGATCTCAAGGCTGACCCTGCCAGGAGCAGAAAGGTTGACAAAAGAACTTCCTGTGGCCCCTTCCAGCCTGAAGGATTCCGTGGTTTGGGTGTGGAAATCCGTTTGCTCAGTCAAACACAGGATTTTGGAGCCTCTGAAGGTGAGAAGGGACCACTGGGACCACCTGGACTGGTCTCCTGCCACAGGAGAATTCTGACACCAGAGTCATTGCCCTTGTTCCTTGTTTGTTTTTTAGGGAGATTTCTCTTTATTGAATTTTTTTTTTAAAGAGTTGCAGCACGTCCTGAGGATATTTAATAATTATGGCTAGTCAGGTACTGCGTGGAAAAAGAAGTAAAACTGGAATAGCTGATGATCAGTGTTGTGGGAGGCTCTGCAGCATTGCCTGTGAGTTTGAATTCTGTGTTTGCAGTTTTTATGAGTGTCTGGAAGTTTACAGAGTTTGCCTAAATTTGTGCCAGTTGAGCAAGAACCCTCTGCAAATAAAAACCCCGGCGGTTCTTTGCCCTTTGAGGCATTAATTGCTCATCCACCCTTTTGTTGCAACAAGATTTTTTTTTTTTTCCCTGTGTAAACTGAAAGATGAACTGACATTTGTGATTTCCATTGGTGGGATTCCCCTTATTTTTAGAAAAGGAAAAAAAAAACAGGTTTAGCAATGCTGGGGTTGATCCCCTTTGCTGGGAGACACCAGTAGAAGCTCAGGCAGTTCCATGTGGATTTACCCACTTCCTTCAGGATCCAGGAGAGCTTAGGCTCTGCTTTTGGTTTATTTGTTCTCCTCTGGGTATCCTCATAAAGGGTTTTAAACTTTAGTGGTCCTTAAAACCTGACATAAATCAGGTGGGAGCCCTCAGGCAACACACTGGGACCACTGGAAACCTGGAAAGCCACGATTTGCACATTATAGATTAATATTAATAATAATAGTGCATTGCCACTGCATTGTCACAGGTAGCTTTTATTTGCAGTGATGTGTATTGATGTTTTTTGGGGCTAAAGGTTCACTCTTGATGGGAGGGATTTTATTATCCAAAGGTGAAATGTTTGTGGCTTCCCTGAAGGTGCCAAACTCAACCTCTGTCAGTGCAGCAGCAAATCTTCAGTACATCCTGATATTCCTGTCACTGGATTGCAGGAGCAGAGGGAAGGTGGAATTGTGCATGGGAGGTGAAGCCAGGAGTGCACAAATGAAGGTTTTGTGGAGGGGTTCTGGGGTGGCCTCTGGGTTTGTCCTGAAATGGGGCTGAAATTAGGCTGGAAAACCAGCAAATGAAGTTATTGAGTGTGGAAAAGGGACATAATTGTGTAAGAGGAATTTGTGCTTCATCCCTGGAAGTGTCCAAGGCCAGGCTGGAGCAACCTGGGCTGGTGGAAGATGTCCCTGACCATGGCAGGGGGTGGAACTGGGTGATCTTTAAGATCCCTTCCAACCCAAACCATTCCATGGACATGCAGAACCTGATGAATGTTCGTCTCACTTATGACCAGAAATTTTTTAAGGTGTGAAGGAAAAAAGCTGGAATGTGCCTGGGTTCCTCCCTGTATTCCCAAGATGTGTCCAACTCCAAAGCTGCATTTGGCTTCTTCTCTGGAATATTGTCTTTGAGGTGTCACTTTTGGCTGCCTGTTCTCATTGCATTTGGAGTGCTCAGACATCCTGTGGAATGAGGTATTTTAAACTAAAAGTGGAACAAGAATAAAAGGCAAAAGGTGTTGAAACTCCTCCTGTAAATATCATTTTTTTAACCTAAAATGGGATGTTACAACTGACCTCATCTAATGCTCTCCTGTCTGACCACGTGTGGTGTGATCCTAACGTGGTGTGCAGTGATCTGAACCATCCAGAAACACCCTCCAAGGACAGCTGAACTATTTAACTGAAATAGATTTAAATATAATTTAAATATACTCCAAGAAATGACATTTGTGTTGATATTAGCCAGGAGTTTGACACGATGCAAATTTGTTTTAAGTTTGATTAAAGAAGGTTTTTACAATGAGGGGGGTGAGGCCCTGGCCCAGGTTGCCCAGAGAAACTGTGGCTGCCCCTGGATCCCTGGAAGTGTCCAAGGCCAGGTTGGAATTCTGAGGTTTCCAGGGGTTCTGAAAATGGAGGAATTAGGTTTTCAAGAGCCCCTGGGATTGAGGGATTGATCCCTACGTGAGGGTCAAGGAGAAACCCAATCCATTGAGTTTTGTCAAATATCAGGGGGACATTTAACTGATTTGGGGGGTTCTCATTTTACAGCTGAGAGAGAACTTGGGATATTCCAAATGGAATTTAAAGGAAGAGCACTGGGTGTGTCCTCCTACAAATCCTCAGGTTCACTGCAATGAATTCCCCTTCTCTTTAACAAGCACATCCCAAATATTTCCTTTGCAATTCTCGGGAGATAAGAGTTAGAACCACCTGCTTTTTCTGATTTGTGCCTGCTTAAAATAGATGATCTTCCAGGATTTAGCAGGAAAATCACCTTGGAAAATCACTGTTCTTGTATTAACTTCTCATAAGTGTGGTCCTTGGATTAATTTCTCCTGAGCTCAACCCAAAAACTGGGGAAACCCTGAGAACACAGAGGAGAAATTCACCTGGGAAAAAAGGCTGGACAAAGCTCGTGGAACCCTCTGAAAAAATGAGTTTTAAGGCCTAATTATGGAATTCTTGCCATTGCCTTTTACTAGTTCTGAGCACTGAATTATTTCCCAGTTCAATCCTGGCCTTTGAGCACAGGCAGCCAGAGCCCAGCCTGACTTAGGCTGAGCTTGCTGAAAATGGAACCAGTTTACCCACTGGTTTTTAAGCCAGACTTGTGGCAAGACTGTGTGGTGGATTTTCTGTGTTTTGGTTGTTTTTAGTGTTAGAATTATTTAAAACCTTATCTGGCAACCTGTTCTGATTGTTTTTCTGTCTTTTTTTCTTAATTTTGGTTACATTCTCCATTAGAAATCAGAATTTGATGGGAGAAAATGCCTGTTTTGGAGACATTTGCCCTGGTCCTTGTTGGAAATCTCCCACATGTGTCCTTGCAGGATCAGGATAAACCCCTCCTGCTCCTCCTTTGTCCTTCAGAGACCTTCCTGGGATTATGGGTCAAAAAGACCAGATATTGGCAAAGATAAAGGGCTTTGTAATTTAAGGGATTGTTGGAATAGAAGTCATTTAGAGCAGTGAATGATTTTTTTTTTTATCTGAAGGAATAAATTCAAAAGTATTGATGTTTTTAACGAATAAACCCCAATGACCAAATTAGAGCTGTTTGATTTCACCAGTGTCAGTCTTGATAACACCATAAAGGAAATTGTTATTCTGCTGCCTGGAATCCTCTCTGTTTTTACAGCACAATAGGTGTTCTTATCCAAATTTATCTCAGAGTAGTAGAGGAGTTTAAATGCCTTTTTTTTCCCCTTTCTATTATTGAAAAACACCACTTCTTCAGTGTAACACAACTTGCAGGCCTCCAAGTAATAAAACCTTTTGCTTTTAATAGTAAACTCTGCTTTTTCTTCCCATCACCATTTATTTACCAGGCAGAGAATCTTCAGTGGGATATAAAAGAACACTTTAAATGGGTGATTTATCACATTAAGATGAGAAGAGAAGCTTTGTTTTATTCTTTCATCTCCAGGCAGCAGCCAAGTGTTACTAAAGCTCTTCATCACTTGTCAGATGAGGCAGGTTAAGTGTATTTTTTTTTTGGTGCTGCTGCAAAGCTCTGGGTTGGTTGTTTTTTGGTTAAACAGCAGGTCCCACTTAGAGACTGCTTTTCCTCAAGAGAATGGGATGCACTTTTACCTCCTGCTCCTGTTTTTTTCCCCCCTATCCTGTTTTCCACGTGCTCTGAACTCCTTGACTTTCAATGACTTCATGTGAAAATTTATCACTGAACTTTTAGGGAAGAGCAGCCTGAAAATTGCACTTTTCAGGTGCTCCAAGCCGTTGGTTGCTTTGAAATCTAAATTTAAAAAGGAGGGACAGGACATTTCTTCCCTGGTTTTGCCAGCTTGGTTGTGTCCCTCTGGCAATTCTTCCTGGAGCTGTTTTGTTTGATTCCCATTTTTAGCCTCATTAACCTTGTTTGATTTCACCTCATGTTAATCACCTAAAAACCAAGGATCTATTCCAAGCTACTCCTTCAGGCTGGGGGTGAGAGATGGAGGTTCATCCCAGCCTGTTCTCCTTAATCTCTGGAATTTTACCCTGAAGGAATCGAGTGGTTCATCCAAGATGCTTGATTTTTATTTTTTTTTTCATTTTCTTTACCATTTTCTTTATTTCTTGGGCTTTCTTTTATGAGGAATCATCCTGAGAGGAAGGACTCAGTTAATCCTTGATGCTACTAATTGACATTTCTCAGCCAGGGGAGACGGAATCATTAAATTTAAGGAGGGAAACAAGAAATATCAGCAGAAATTGGTGGGAAGAATTAGTAAAGGCAGTGGTTGAAGAATGACTTTGGTGCTCATCTGAAATTCCAGGAAGCTGGAATTTTTGGAGAAGCATCCCTTTGGTCCTAAGGAAAACTCAGTTGTCACTTGTATTTGTGTTGAACTCACTGGCTGCTTTTATTCAGGAGAAAAGAGATTGTTTTACACGAGAAAAAAATGAATTTCTCCCATATTTCTGAACTAATTGGGAGCATCTTTGCTGACAGATTATTCCTTCTCCTTAGGATTTTCATATTTCACCTCTTACCCGCTAGAACAGCCTCTTTTTTTTGCCCTGCACTTTTAATTCAATCCCTGAATCCACTTTTCTGGTATTTGAGGTGTTTTTCCAGTTGCTGTTTCGTGCTGGATTAACCTACTAAAGGTGGTTTATTCCTGGAGTGCAATTGGATCTGTTAATTGGCAATAATCCTATTCATCCATCTGTAATATCTTGGTTTTTTAACAACTAATAACACTAAAACAATAAACTAAATAGTTGGAGAGCTGGTGCAAGTATTTCATCAGCTGAGGGCCCAGACCCCTGCAAAATTATTTTCATTAAAAACAGAGGTGCTGGATTAATGGTTCTGTGAGACTTTTAAATGTTCCAGCATTTCTGTGTAATTTCTGAATAATGAAAAGAGCCATAAACATCATAGTTTTGGGCTTGTTTACTGCCTGTTTGCAGTTTATTATTAAAAACAGCAACACAGGACCACATTTCTGAGCTGGCAACACTGTGGCTGCATGCTCATAATTAAACTGAAATAGAAATTAGATTAAATATAAAGCTGGAGAAAGACACATTATGATGCTTTAAACCACCGCTTTCCTTGGGAGAAATAAATCCCCTGTGCCTGTGCAAGGAGTTATTTTTGGGGTGCATTTCTTTGAAATGATGAATATTGCCTGTTTTTAATCTGACCCCGTGGCTCCTGCTGTTAACACCCCGTGAAACAAGCGTGCTGCCACTTTGGCACTGAATTAACTTCCAACTTCCTCTCCAAAATAAACATGTCAGAAAGTGGGAATGTCCTCAAGGCATGGGGAAATCCTCGGAGCTGCTCCCCTGCTTCCCTTTCCAAGGGATTCTCACGTGCAGGATCTTTGCACGGAGGTTGTTTAAATTCTTTCCCTCTTCCCCAGTCAGGAATTATGACCCTGGACTTGCTTTTCATCTGAGCTGGATAAACCAATTGTGGAATTACTGCTTCCCCTGTCCTTATGATTTGATGTGGAGATAGTGACCCTTTTTCCCCCTGAATAATCAGCTTCTGCTGGAAAATTGTTAATCCCTTTAAAACTTAGTGCTTGGCTGTTACGTGGCCTTAAATGTCCAGGGCAGGAGTTTGATGGGCTGATTTATCTTTCCATGCAGCTCCAACCTCTGGGAAATCTGTTCAATGGGATCAACAGATGTATTGATGAGTGTTATCTTTGGGTGAAAACCCTTTTTTCTTTCATTAACCTTTCCCTGTAAAGACACACTTTCACTGCTTGTTTTTTCCCCACTGTCGCTGCTTCATGGGCTCCTGTTTAATTTATTTTTCTCTTCCTTCTTTCCCAGGGTAACTTTGGAATTTATCAGCCAATTTTAGCCCCACTGGTCACAGATATCTAAAGGGTAATGAGTTGATTTAAATGTTCTCTGAAATCTTGCCAAGGCTTGGTGACAATGTGGGTCCTGCTCTGGTCATTGGCCAGTTTAGAGATCACAGATTATCTTCGTGCTGTTGAACTGATTTGCAAAGGGAAAATAGCTACTCCTGTGTCCTGCAGTGCATGTTGCAGCTTAATTGATTGGAATATTAAGAGTTTTGTTGCTAGAAGTTTCCTCAGAGGG
>NW_021940724.1:541267-542426 GCF_001715985.3 Manacus vitellinus
TTTCCAACCTCAAAGATTCCCTCTGAGCTCCTTCCCCACCCTGTTTTCCTGCTGGTGGAAAGGCCCTCACTGAGGCCTTCCCAGGAGTGAGGAGCAGCTTTGTGACTCTCCCAGTTCCTGCCCAAATCCAAGAACTGGAATTGGGGAAAATTAGCTTTTCAGTGCCACTGACAGTGCACTCCATGATCCTGGAGGTCTTTTCCAACCTCAGAGATTCCCTCTGAGCTCCTTCCCCACCCAGTTTTCCTGCTGGTGGAAAGGCACTCACCGAGACCTTTCCCAGGAGTGAGACTCTCCCAATTCCTACCCAAATCCAAGTGCTGGAATTGGGGAAAACTGGCTTTTCAGTGCCATTGACAGTGCACTCCATGATCCTGGAGGTCTTTTCCAACCTCAAAGATTCCCTCTGAACTCCTTCCCCAACCCTGTTTTCCTGCTGGTATAAAGGCCCTCACCGAGGCCTTTCCCAGGAGTGATGAGCACCTTTGTGACTCTCCAAATTCCTGCCCAAATCCAAGTGCTGGAATTGGGGAAAATTGGCTTTTCAGAGCCATTGACAGTGCACTCCATGATCCTGGAAGTCTTTTCCAACCTTAAAGATTCCCTCTGAGCTCCCTCCCCTGACCCTGTTTTCCTGCTGGTGGAAAGGCCCTCACCGAGACCTTTCTGAGGAGTGATGAGCAGCTTTGTGACTCTCCCAATTCCTGCCCAAATCCAAGAGCTGGAATTGGGGAAAATTGGCTTTTTAGTGCCATTGACAGTGCACTCCATGATCCTGGAGGTCTTTTCCAACCTCAAAGATTCCCTCTGAGCTCCCTCCCCTGACCCTGTTTTCCTGCTGGTGGAAAGGCCCTCAGCAAGGCCTTTCCCAGGACTGATGAGCAGCTTTGAGACTCTCCCAATTCCTGCCCAAATCCAAGAGCTGGAATTGGGGAAAATTGTCTTTTCAGTGCCACTGATTCACAGCTGGAGAATCCTCTGTAGAGGTGGTGGTGGGAGGTGAACTGAACATCCAAATTTGCTGGTTTTGGAGCCCTGACAGGACCAAAAGGCCCATTGGGAGTGTTGGGCCTGAGAAACAGTGGTTGGTAATTCTTTGCAATTCCCTTCTCAATGCAGAACTCGAGATGTTTTAGTTAATAAACCCTTTTACTTGGCT
>NW_021940724.1:543010-562161 GCF_001715985.3 Manacus vitellinus
TAATTAATAATTTAATTCAAATTATTATTTTTATTAATCATTTCAAATGAAGAGGATGGCAAAAACGTCTCATGGCTGAAATAAAATAAGAAAAATAGGATTATTTCCCATCTCTGGAAGTGGGGGAGAAGGATGGGTTATGAAGCTTTGGGTGAAATAATTCTCTGCCTTCTGAGGGTGTTGAGAGCAACTGAAAAAGTTCCATTAGAACTTCCCCACCATTTACCCCCCTATTACAGCAGGAATTCCTGGAGAAAGAGAAAATTAGGTGATTTTTTTTTTTTGTTAACACACTTTTTTTCCCTCAATCCACTTATTGGTGGGAAATGACTTTATTTGCTGGCTGTCACACATTTCAAGATTTATTGCCCACCTTTCATGTTCCTTCTCTTGAACTTCCCCGTGTCTGTCACCTGTTAATGTGGAATTTAAATCCCCCGTGACAGGACATTTCTCCTGTGTCAAAATTCCATATTTTTGCTTAATGAATCAGGACATTTATTTAGTTGCAAATCTCAGAAATGAGTTATTCTTGTTAAATATCCCTGTCAGGCCCAGGCAGGTACAACCAGACAAAAACCTCCTCATCTTGCTCTCCCTTGTTTTTTTTTTCCAGTCCCCCCTCCTAAATCCCTTGGGATTTACTGCCAAAGCTCCAACACTGAGGGGATCTTGAAAGGAAAATGTTCCAACTCTAATAGGAACTAAGTTTGTTTTGTTACTTGTGGCTCATGCACGGTCTGGTTTCTAATTTAAATCAGAATAAATTGATTGATGCCCCCATTTACATTGTAAAACAGAGAGTGTAACAGATGCAAGAGTGCCTTTGGAAAGTAAAATATTAAACATTTCTAAATTATGCACACTTAATTGTGCTGGTTTGGTATTTAATTATCCTGCGAGCTCGTTAAAGTATCGCTGCACATTACCAATATTTAACAGTTAATACAAATTTCTGTCCTTGGAGATGTGGTTTGTGCTTGTGCTGAATTCCTGATTGGAGGAAGTGCCTGGAATTGGGGATTTCAGGGGAAGAGTTGCTGGAGAAATTCGTGTGAGGCTGAAAACAGAGTTTAGTTTTGAGAACGCTCTTTAAAAGGATAATTAAGAAAACCCACAGCAGTTTAAATGCTGCTCTTTAAAGCACATAACTTATTTCTTTTAGTGTTTTTAGGGTTGGTTTTTTTTTAATGGTGGTGGAATGAAGGGATGTCCATTATGTTTTCATTGAATGCAAGGCTAATTTTGACTATTACAGGGTTAAAGAGCGTTAGAAACCTAATAAATTTTAAAAATAATTGTATGCCAGCTATACTGGTGCACTGAGAATTACAACATTGTCTTGCTGCTTCTTCTGTTCTTATCCCAGCAAATCCAGGCTCTTGGAAAACTAATAATTAAGGAATGGTGTCATTGAATGTGATCTGAGCACACCAAATGTTTCCCACGGCTTTAATTGACATTGAAATCACACTTGGATTTCAAAAAACAGGAATCTCCCTCTTTTCTTTGGTGGGCAGGGAATATTTCTGGGGCTTTATGGAGAATTTGTGGGTTTAGGAGTCCTTTAAGGGTGAGTTTTGGGGCTGGTCAGAATGACCTGCTGGAGAGTTCAGAGCTGGAGCTCCACTCAACTCGTGGCTGGGGAGGTGGGGATGGAACATCCCCCGTGGATTTCCCAGGACACCTCAGCCTGGACCTCAAGGAACTGAGTTCAGGGGTGACCCAAATTTTGTTTCCATGCTCGAGACAACTTGGAGAATGTCAGGAAAGGGAACAGCATTTTCTGGTTGTTTAATTGAATGAGAAATACGTAATTTTTTCCCGGTTTAGTGGAAATTATTGTGTGTTACTGAAGTGCCTGTCATTTATCTAGTTGGCTGCTCTTTCTAAATTAAATTAGGGATTTGAGATTTTGTCTCTTCTCTGCTGTTCAACTGAAATGGCTGCTGTTCATGAAATCACAGAGTGGTTTGGGTTGGAAGGGACCTTAAAGACCATCCAGTTCCAGGACATCTTCCACCCTCCCAGGTGGCTCCAAGCCCCATCCAACCTGGCCTTGGACACTTCCAGGGATCCAGGGGCAGCCACAGCTTCCCTGGGCAATCTGAAGAAAGAATTTCATCCTGTTGATTTTGAAGATTTTTTGTGTGACCTGTGGAATTTAGGTATAGACCCAACCCATTTATGAAGCAGAAAGAATAAATGGAGGGCATTTGCATATTATAATATTCACATATTGCACATCTCAAGTTGGAATGTGGGTGGGAAAAGTGTGGAAGACCTTTAATATGTGGGTGAGCCCCCAGGCTGAGGTTGGGAAGGCACCAGGCTGCCCGTGTGGGCTTCCTCATTCAACATTTATGGCTCCTAATGCACAGTTAGGGATTTCCCCCCTGATATCTTCATTAATTAGAATGTTTTCCAAGCTCCACTTGCCCTGCCAGCAGCTGGGACAGAGGGTGGGGCTGAAGGCAGACCTGAGAGGTTCCTCATCCCGAGGGGGCTGGGAAATGTTCATCCTGGAGAAGTGCCCTGTTGGGTCCGTGCTTTGCCTGCCCCGATGCTCAGCTGCCAGTACCAAGTATTGCAAGAAATGCTGCAGGAATTCACTGGGAAATAGTTTTTCCAGCACTAAAAAGAAGCCTTCCTGTTCCTGTTGATGCTCAGCACATCCCTTGGAGCTGTGTTCTCCAACTCCACCTTATAGATCATGCACCTCGTTGCTGTTCTTTGGTGGTTTGGGGTTTTCTTTTTCCTCCTCCTTTGGATTTACCTTTACATTTCAAATATTGCCAAAAAATAGTACAAGAATAAAGATCTTTTCAGTGCTGCCCTGTCAGCTTCACTGCAGTTTTCTAACCTTCTGTGGTGGAAGGATGAATAGAAACCAAGAGCTGCCTTTTTTTGTGTAATTATAGTTTATTTAAAGCCACTCTGGGCAGGGTTTGGAGCAACCTGCTCTGGTGGAAGGTGTCCCTGCCCGTGGCAGGGGGTTGGAAGGAGCTGATCTCGAAGATCCCTTGCAGCCCCAACCCAAATTGTGTTTGCAGGGGCACCTTCCACTAGCCCAGGTTGCTCCAAGCCCCGGCCAGCCTGGCCTTGGACACTTCCAGGGATGGGGCATCTCCTTGTTGGTTTGAAGGCAGAAGTTTTAGCCCCAGAGCTCCTTGGCTGGAGGTCTGGAACTCAAGAGGAGAGGCTGGAGGACCTGGAATTGTTAGGCTTGGAAGTGTCATTCCAGCAGGGAAGTTTCTGAGACAACAGAACCAGTCCCTTCGTGGTGGTTCCTGACAATAAACCCCAGGCACACGTGAAACAAGTGCTTTGGACCTGGGAGGAGAAGCTTTTTTGCCCTCAGGTCAGCCAGCCATGGAAATGTGTTGCCCAGAGGGGCTGTGCTGTTCCATCCTGGGAAGTCTTTTTCCATAAAATCCCATGTTTATCTCTTTTAAGATGGTCAGATGTCCTCAGGGGGGTCACATATGGTTCTGTTCTGCCCTTGAAGGAGTTGCTTTCTGAAGGATCTCCTGTTCACTGGACAGGTTTTTTAGCAGCAAAACTTTCACTAAATAGCTTAAATAAACTTGTTTATTTTCTTTCTTCCTTTTTTTTTTTTTTTGGTTGTAAATTCATTCTCTGCATATCATTTATCTGAGCATTTCCTAAAAGGCCTTTGATTGTATCAAACCTAAGTGTCTCTTCATTAATGACTTAATGCACCTGCCCTTTCAAGAGAATTTACTGAAGCTGCCTGCTAATAAATGCTGCTTCCATTAATGATTTTTTGCAAATGAGAGGCTAATGGGCAGATCCCCAGCTCTGCAGGCTGGAAGTGATTTGATTAATTTGTCCACATCCCATTCCTGGTTTTGCAGGCTCACATTTTGGAGGCTGCAGGTGTCTTGCTTTCCCCGAGGTGGGTTGTTTATTGCTTTGGGTTGAAATCTTGATATCCTGCTGATTGTTTCTTTTTTTTTATGAGGCAACTGCTTTAGAACGAGAGGAAAAAGCTCTGGATTTGGATCTTGGGATGAGAAAGAGCAGAGGAGTTGGAGTCAAATACTATGGGAGCAGCTGAGCTGCACCTGCCCTTGTGCACCAACCTGAGGGATAAAATTGCTGAGGGCTCCTCAAAAATTGTTGTAATTGTGTCTTGTCTTGTTTTTTCCCTGCTCCTGCTCCTGGAATTCCAAAATGGAACACATTTTATATATCTGAGCCCTCAGGACTCGCTGGGAATGAGAAGCTCCTCAGGGCCCTTCTCTCCTCTGCCCTCCTCAGTTGTCCCTGTGACTCTCCAGAGCTTTTTGGACCTGGGAAACATGGATTTGGCTTTCTGGTTTCTCACCTGTCTGATGCTGAAGCACAAGTGGGAGAATAAACACAAAGGCTTTGCATGTTCTTTTTCTTTATAAATATATTTTTAACAGAAATCAGGGGTCCTGGCCTTTTAAAAATGTGGCAGGATAAGCCCTTTTTCAAACTGTTGGATGGAATCTTGGTCTCTTCCTTGTCTGGAAAAAACTGAATGGGAAAAGTGTTGAAACCTTCCTTTTCACCACACCATCCTTTCACCCTTCAAGTCCATCTGAAGACATGATGCCAACTGGAATAATTTAACAGAAAACTGGAGTAAAAATGCTGTAACTTTTATTCTGGAATTCCTCTCTTCTGTTCCCTGGGCCTGGTCGTGGGTTTTGACCAATAGACACAGAGTGGATGTAATTTATGGATTCTCCAGATCTATCCTTGGCTCTTTTGACCTCTTGCTTTCAGGACTTAAAGCTTTAAATACAAAAGGATCTGAATTTCCCTTTTCGTGTTTGTAGGAGGAGGGGAAATTACCTGAACCAAATATGTGCTCTTGCAGCCTATAAAAAATGGTTTAAATAATAAAATAACAAAAATAATAATAATAAAAATGGTTTCAATAATAACAAATGGTTATTTAATCCATAGCCTTTTTGAAATTTGAACCTGTGCATGAAAGGGGGGAAAAAAGGACCACGTCTTTCAAAGGTGGCCAGATAAGAAATATCAGATCTCCACAGTGGTTTGTGATGGGAGCTGTGCATTAGCACCCTGAAGAACTTAAAATATTAAAGGGGGTGGGAATGGCTAAAAAAATATTTAAATTTAATTTTTAATACAATTATATTAATATATGAATATTTTAGCAGTCTTGCACCCCCCAGGTTCTGACATTCCCCGGTACTTCAACAGTCAACAGTCTTGTTTTATTGCCCTGGAGTCTGAGCAGAAATTGCCATGAGAGAAATGTGATTCATTTATCTACAGTCTTCTTTTGCAATAAATTAGCTTTTCTCTTTTTAAATGCTTCTTCCCCCTGGAACAAACCCCTCCTCCTCCTAGAACTGCAGCTTTTTTAACTGAAACACCACAAAGTTCCCATTTGGGAGCTCCCCAGTTGTATCTTACAATAATTCTATTGAATGATCTATAGCTCCACTTTTATTCCCTATTAGTAGCTGGCTGATCAATGAGCAGCTTAATTGATTGTTAAGGGCAAATGTCTTTATTGGCTTTTCTTTTCTCATTACGACTTAAACCATTCCATGGTCTGCTGGAGTTCTTGTACTCATTTTTTTTGCACTCCAGAACAATAAATTTCGTGATGCAGATGCTGCTCAACAAGATATTGATGCTGCTGCCAGCCCAGATATTCCCAATAAAACAGGGCTTGGCTTTTCCAGCCGGGTTTGTGGTGGCGATGTGGGAAAAGTTTCATCTTCACCTCAGAATTTGCACTTGTTTTGTTACATTTTTTAGGCTGAGCTCTCTCTAATGTCCCCCCCATTTTTCCCCTCTGTGTCGTCTCAGCATTCCCTGGAGATTGATTCCAGGATATTGATTCCTTCTGCTTCCCTTAAGATGTTTATAACTGAATTACTTGGCTGAGACTCCCATAAACTTGATGGAGCTGCTTCATCCATTCATAAAACTCCCTTTTTGCCGAGGCTGCTTCGGGATGAGACAAATTGCACACTGGGCTCAGTGAAACTATTGTGGGGATGGGCAATAATGATTTTGGGATAATCATCATGGCTGGGCTCCATGAACAAAGATTTGGGGAGGGCTCTACTCACGTGCATTGGTGGCTAAAAAGGCCAATATGAGACAGGCACGTCTGGCTGCAAAAGGCACAGCAGAAAGACTCCTTAGGTGGGAAATTCTGCAAGGCACGATTCTTTCTGTGTTGTCTTTTCTCCTCAAGGGTGATCCTGCAGAGGCATCACAGTGTTATAGATGTTGTGTCTCCAGACCTCCCAGTAGTAGACCAGTTATGGTGATCAATATGGCCAAGGCTGAGATGTTGTTTCAGGCAGTCCTTGTATCTCCTCTTTGGGGCTCCTCTCTTGTGGCAACCGGTGGCAAGTTCACCATAAAGCAGGATCTTAGGGAGGGGGTGGTTGGTCCTTCATCCTGGAGACGTGCCCTGCCCAGCCCAGCTGTGTTCTCAGCAACATGGCCTCAATACTTGTGACTGCTGCTTGTTCTAGAACAGAAGTATTGGTCACATAATCTGACCAGTGGATGTTTAGGATTGTGCAGAGGCAGCGTTGATGGAAGTGTTCTACGAGATGCAGGTGGTGGCTGTAGATGACCCATGATTGGATCCATACAAGAGAGCAGACAGCACAATGGCTCTGTAAACACTGATCTTGGTGCTTTTCTTCAAGTGTTTATTTCACCAAACTCTTTTATGGAGTTTTCCAAAAGCTCTCTATGCCTTTGCTAACCTGTTGTCCATCTCCCCGTCAATCTCACCATCCGAGGAGATGAGGCTCCCTAGGTAATTAAACTGCTGGACTGATTTGAGCTCTGATTGGCCAATGGTGATGTGGGGATGATGGAAGACTTCCTGAGGTGCAGGTTGATGGAGAACTTCAGTCTTCTTCAAGCTGACTTCCAGCCCACAGAGCTCAGCAGGATGTTAAACGCTGCAGAGCTGCTTCTGTGTGGGCAACAAGGGCGGCGTCATCAGCATAGAGCAGCTCCTGGACAAGATGGTTTAAGGTCTTGGTGTGGGCCTTCAGGTTGAAAAGGCTTCCATCAGTATGGTACTGAATGTAGATCCCATCCTGATCCTCGAGGTCCTTTGGAGCATCCTGCTGAAAAAGATTGTGAAAAGGGTTGGAGCGAGAACTCAGCCTTGTTTCACACCAGTATTTGGGGATAAATCCAGCTCCTGGGGAGGAGGTCGTGGAAATCTCCTTCCCTGGGTTTGAGCCCCTCAGCAGAGGTGTTGTTGCTGCTCCAGGGGGTTGTTTGACCTCCTGAAATTCAGCATTTTTTTTGTTTTTGCTCAAAGTTCTGGGTGTTCTGGGATGGGATGTCTGGGCTTCCATAGGGTGGGATCTGAGCTTCGTGGGAATGAGGGAAGAACCTGTTTGCCTGTCCTGGAATTCCAGAGTCAGGCAGAGTTCCAGCTGGTGGAGGCAGAGCTTTATTCCATGGATTTTGGTAGTTTTATAGGTATCTTTCTAGGATTGGTGACTCTCCCACTTTCCTACCTTTGTGTGGAAAACTCAGTTCATATCCTTGAGGAAGTTGCTTCCCTGCTTTTCCATTTCTTCGCCAGGCTTTCATTAATTCATCTGACATAACCTAAGGGAAGCAAACATTCCTTTCTTGTCTGCTTGTTTAAACAAAACTGGGAGGGTTTGAGGCAAAATCCTTGTCTAACAATAGGAACTGGAAACCTGGATATGTAGGATGTTGGAAGTGCTTTGCTGGGTAAAATATGCAGCTGGAAATACTTGATTCTTCACACAAAGACACTTCCTTTGCTTCTGTATGAATAAAACCCAGCGTTTTATGACTTTACTATTTATGTCTCTGTCCCATCCCCCCCTGATTTTACTCTACAAAGGCATATTCCTGAAGAAAAATGCATTTAATTTAACATATAGTGCGTGTTGTTTAATTTTCAGCAGGCTGCACTAATTGAAAAGCCGTTGGAGAAGAGTAATTTTTAAAAAAAAAGAGGAATTTTAACTAAATGTTGTGTGGGCTCAAATTTCCAAGCTGGTTAAAAGCACAAAAAGCACTCCAGCTGCTCTATAGGAAAAAAAAAAAAAGCAAATAAACAAACTGAAGCGCCGTGTTGTGCAGTTGTTTCTGTAATTGGGAATATTTTTGTGTTCTGTTAACGTTTAATTGCGTTTTTCTTCTAATTGCAGTTAATAATGAAGAGCTGAAGAAAAGAATAGCTGAAGAACTGGCCTTGGAACGAGCCAGGAGAGACTCTGAAGCTCAAAAGAGGAGGTTGGTTCATTAATAACGAGCAGGATTTCAATTAAACATGTACTTAATGCTTTTATTTTTATTTAGCTGCTTCCTTTCGTGCCCTCAGACAGTGGCAGGTGAGATATTGAGCAAGTTTTGATGTTAAATACCTGTTAAAAGAGCAAATAAATTGGGATTTCCATGTCAGAGCTGCTCTAAATCCCTTTTCACCTCCTGAACGTGGCTTTTTTGCAGCATTTGAAGCTCAATCTGATGATTTCTTTGGAGTCCAAACCATCACTTTGTGGTGCAGGGGCAGAAATAGCAGAGCAGGGCAGGGCTGGGGGCCTTGTGACCCCAAAAGGAACATTTTAACAGCAGTAAAAATGATAATTCTTGTCATTTTTACGAATTCCAGAGATTTCTGGGAGCTGCAGCGGGGCTTGAGTGGATTTATTAGTACCATGTGGTTGCTTTGAACATGCCAAATACTTTATTAAAAACAGTTTACTGGTAGAAAAATCTTGGATATAATTTCTATCTATTGAAACATTCCTTTCTTGAGCTTGGTTTTTTCAGAGTGAACTGAAAGCCTGGGCAAAGCCATTCCTGGCAATTAAAAATTCCCATTTCAATTGGAAATAGATTTTGGTGTCTGGTGAACTCAGTGGACTTCTTAGTCCATTAGTGTGTTTATTTATATTTTCAGTGATTAGCACAACCAGAGAATGACACACTGAATATAAATATTAACTTACACGTTGTCCCCTGCTCTGAGAATGGGAAGAAAAGCTCATTATGATGGATTAAAAAATATTAGAATGTAATTAGAACTACTTAAACTGCCTGCATATATCTGAGTGGTTTCCTACACATCATCATATTATTCTTTAATTGAGTTTGGTTGATGGAGTATATAATTAGATAGGGCTCTATAATGTCCCAGGGAAAAAAAAATCAGGTTTTTCTGGTTTTTTTTTGGCATCAGCAATAAAGGAAATCAATAAATTACAGTGAAATCTCTTCTGTCTGGAACTGGGCACTGACAGGAAAACTTGGGTTGTGTTTGAGCTTCGTGTTGGCTGCTCAAAACTGGAGTTAAATGTGATTAAAACACAGAAATGGCTGGTTTGCAGCAGCAGCATTTTGGAATTCGACACTTTTCAGTCCCTTCCGTTCAGTTTTCCATAATTCAGTTATCCCAGGCTGGGAAAGGGAGGGAGAAGGTTGTCAGAGAGATGATATTTTTAGGGAATAATGCTGGAATTTGTAGGGAATAATGCTGGAAGTCTTCCCTCTCTTTGACTCAGGATGAATGGGGAAGATGCTACATATCAAAACATCTTCTCGTTGTCTTAAAATGAGGGTGAAAAATGAGTGCTTTTGGAATTTAAAAGCATCCAAATAAATTAATAAAGAGGATAAAAAAGGACAAATATCAAGTCTTGTTGGCAGTTTCTAGTTTTTGCTTGATTTATTTAATTGATTTATTTAATTATTTAATTTATTTAATTGAATTTTTAGCCATGGCGAGGATTTTTTAATTATAATTTTTACACAGTATATATAATTATACAAATACATTTAAAACAGAGTGTGGAGGCTTTTTGGTGTTGGGTGACACGACTTTAAAAGATGTTTTTCTTGAGTCATTTTTAAGGTCTTTGTGGGCTGAATTCTGGTTGAGGTTTGTGTTTTAAAAACATTAAAAGAGTGCAGAGTGTTCAGTTATTTTGTCTTGTTCTGGGTGATACAAACATGAAATACAAACTGCAATTTGTGATATAAACCCCAAACACATTAATGCAATGTTAGAAAACAGGACAAAGCTAGAACTACTTCTAATATATTAACAATTTCATTTGATAACCCACTACTTTCAAGGCACTTGTGACAAAAAAATTAAGGTTCTTTTACTTCCACATTCCTCTTGAGGATTGTTTTACCACAGATGGTTTATTTTGAATATTCACATTCTCGTTCCTTCCTCAAAAATATGGGATTTTTTTCTCAAAAATGCTGTTTTTTTCCAATCTTGAAGTAAAATAACATTTAAACACATAAATATCTGAAGCTTTCAACAGTTTGTTGTGTGATTCCAAGTGTCTAATGGCTGATTTCTGTGTGCAGTGTGTGTGACCACATTTGGATTTGATTGCAAAACGTGTTTTACTCATTTCAAGGCTGTGAAGGAAGTTGTAATTTTAACTTCTGTATAAATTATTTATTCACACTTACATCCCCAGTGCAGATGGGCTCCTCTTACCTCTCGCTACATACAGTGAAGGTCTGTTCTCATTTCTGGGATTAAGAGCTGAAAAAATACTCTTAAATTGGGTTTTAATGCCTTTGACTCACTGACAATACAGGAACTGCAGCTCTGGTTTAACAGCTGGATAATTATACATAAAACAGGGGGTTAGACCTGGATTTAGGACATGTGTCCAAAATCCTGTACCTGTTGATCTCTCATATTCCCAAATGTTTTTTCATGTATATTCAATGTATTCATCTCTGTGTGATTGAGTTGGTTACAAACTTTGTGTGCTGAGAACATGAAGCTGCTCTGGATTTCTGGAGCAGGGTGCAAACCAGGTGGCAACTTCCATTTTCCCCCAAATAATAAGGAACCTTCACAGGATTTTCTTCCCTCAGGGACCTCCCTGGGATCTGTGGCTCCCTCAGGAGGGGCAGCTCCAATCTCTGCTCCCTGTGACCGGTGGTGGGATCCAGGGAATGGCTGGAGCTGTGCCAGGGCAGGGTTAGGTTGGATTTTAGGCAAAAGTTCTTCTCCCAGAGGGTGGTTGGGCACTGAAAAGTCTCCCCAGGGCAGGGGGCACTTCCCAAACCTGCCCGAGCTCCGGGAGCGTTTGGACAACGCCCCGTGGGACAGGGTGGGATTGTTGGGGTGTCCGGGGAGTTGGATCCATCCAACTCCAGGGCCAGGAGTTGGATCAATGATCCTTGTGGGTTCCTCCAGCTCAGGGTATCCTGTGATCTCAAACTCCATGGAAACATTGGAAGTTGTTCCCGAGGTTAAAAGCTCCTGTCACGGCGCGTGGGGCTCGTTGTCCATGGCTGGAAGTTCCCCCATGTCTGAGGGCCCTGGGCCGGGACATTCCCTCATCTCTCTGCTCCTGCATCCAACTCATGGACAAACATTCCTGGCAGTGCTTTATTAAAGCTGCTTTTCTGATTCAGCCCTGGGAATAAACTTACTTGGATAAATTGAATAAAAGCAGTTGCTGGGCAGAGAAGCCCTTTTTTTCCCCCTTCCATCACATTATGAGGGAGCAAAATTTCTTTTCCCAGAACTGAGCTGTCCCTGAAGGGAGGGTGTCCTGTTTTGTGTCCTGTTTTTCTCATGTATCTGCTGGGAAGTGTTGGAGGTGGGTTTTTTGAGTAAATTGGACCTTTAGTCTAACTGGTGTAAGTATTCCTGTGCCCTCTCAATTGTGGAAAACAAGAATGTGGTAACTCCATCCCATGTTTCCTGATTTTCCTAATTCTTTTTTGTCCTGTATTTCCTAATTTTTCTTTTTCTTTTTTTTTTTTTTCATATTGACCACAAACCCCAGTGAGGAGCCAAAGCTATTTCTGGTTCACTCCTCCTTTTACTCAGCCCAACTGTTGTTTCTCACTTGGGTTTTTAAACACCTGAAACGTTTCATCTGAAAAGTGTTTCCATTGAGAAAAGTTAATTATTGATTTAAAAGTTGATTATCATTTGATTTGCAACTGAATTTGGCAGAGCTTCAGTTTCAAGGATGATGCTCAAGGTAACAAAAAATGAGAGGATGGACATGAGAAGTTGAGTTTGACAGGTGGTGACAGGGAAGAAATGATAATTGTTGATGCAGTTTCACAAAGTTCTGAACTTATTTTGCGGTGTCATTTCTGAACTGAGTGGAAGTTTCTCTACTACATACACTGACCTTGTCCTTGAATATTAAACTGTTAATTTTTTAAGGTCCATGATACTGATGGTGCTCGATAAATCCATTTATAAACGGATAATTTATATATGTATATATTTATAAATAGATATATAAAATATATATAAATATATAAATAAAAAGAAATATATATATTTAAAAAAAGAATTATATATAGAGAAATATTTTCCTCCTGCACAGAGGAAAAGGTGTTTTGTAAAAGCAAAATGAACAACTTCCACCGTCAGCATAACGACAAAATTATAGCAACTTCCAACCTCCTCAGACTTCTGGATTCCTCCAGGAAAATACACAGGCTCCAAGGCAAGTGATGGATGTGATTTTCCATGGAAATTGGACATTCAGGAACGATGACTTGCCTTCTTTTTTTTTTCCCCCTTGAAAATCAGGGAAATTTCACTCTTATTTCTTTTGCTGAGCATTTTGTCCCAGGAGACCCAGATACCACCATTCCCTGCTTCCTTGGACTTGGATTTTCCTGTGTCACATTTCCTGCGACTCCAACATTAATTTCTTAGAGGAAAACTCCTACTGTAAACAGAGATTTTAAGGCAGGGAGAGGCTTAAAAAAAAGACTTTGGTTTGGTTTGATGGCCCTTCAGTGACTCTTTTGCCAGGTCTTTAAGGCAGAAAATTACCAGGCCCAGCACTGAGAATTGGTGCAATTTTGCTTAAAATCTTATTAAGAAGGATTAGAAGTGATAAAGTACCTTAAATATTTCTTAAATATTTAAATATGTCTGCGTAGACAGTCCCAAGCCTGCAAGATTAACTTATTTAAAATTAAAACCTTGGGAATGGGTTAATTTGATTGGAGGAACGTGCCTGAACTTCTCCAGGTGACTTCACCTGAAGCTGTAAAAGGAACAGTTTCTTTTCCAGAGTCACCAGAATCTCTTGTGAAGGGAACTGATGGGTGGTTGCTCTCAGGGGATGGGAAGTGGTGGATGTCTGGAAATTAGGGATTTAAGCATCAGATCCAGAAGAAAACTATTCCCTGCAGCCTTGGGGGTGTTTCAGTGTCCCTGAACTACCTTGTACCATATGTACAAACCTGCTTTTTTTTTTCTTTTATTATTATTATTATTAATTTGTGTTCTTATTCAGCCCTTGTCCAGCTTTCTGGGTCTTCTAGTCATTGCCTGGTGGGATCTCCATTATCCCTTCCCTGTAGTGGCTTCTCCTTATTTTCTGGTGTGGTCCCCAAAAAGCCCATTAGAACAACAAAGACATGGAGCTGTTGGAGCTGCTCCCAGGGCTGGATTCCCTCTGCTCTGGAGCCAGGCTGGGAGAGCTGGGAATGTTCCCCTGGAGAAGGGAAGGCTCCAGGGAGAGCTGAGAGCCCCTGGCAGGGCCTAAAGGGGCTCCAGGAGAGCTGGAGAGGGACTGGGGACAAGGCAGGGAGGGACAGGACACAGGGAATGGCTTCCCAGTGGAATATTAGCTGGGATATTGGGAAGGAATTGCTGGCTGGAGGGTGGGGAGGGGCTGGAATGGAATTCCCAGAGAAGCTGTGGCTGCCCCTGGATCCCTGGAAGTGTCCAAGTCCAGGTTGGAGCAACCTGGGATGGTGGGGTTGGAACCAGATGATCTTTCATGTCCCTTCCAACCCAACCCATCCTGTGATTCCGAGATGGCTTTTGATCTCTCTGGTTACTCTCTGGTAACTTTTCTCTTGCAAAGCACCTGAGAAATGCTTTCCTTGAACAATGCAGGGACAGATTTCCAACCATTCCCTGGGGATGAATTGCTGGAGTCTGTCCCACGGGACTCCCTGGGCTCCACACGATGTGACAGCTTCTCCATCATTAAAAACTTCTTGCAACCTCTGTATTTCCAAACCCCCTCCTCTGTTTTAGACAAACTGTCTCAACTTCTAAACTAACTCAGCTTTTGTTTACACCCTGCACTGAGGTGGCTTCCAGGAGCAGGTTTTTAGATTGCAGCAGTTAATTTTTCACAGGTTATTTTGCTGTTGTGCTCAAGGGGGAGGGTCTGTAAATAACTGCTCATCACTGGATGGTTGAATTGATACTCTGATGCATCCAAGAGCTGCCTTACACACCTAACAAGCTCTTAGTAAACCTGGAGTAGACTTGTGCAGAAGAGAACAACAAATCCACCAGTGGGGAACATAAAGTGGGAGAAGAAGGAAGAGCAGGATCAGAGAGGAACCTCTGGGAAGCTGCTGCACACCAAAATTGCAACATTAAAATCGATCCCGGGGGCCTGACCTTTCCTGTGCAAGCGTGTGTTTTAAAACTTCCCATTGATTTCTGGTTTAATGGCATGTTTATTCTGGTTTCCTGGCATAGGAGGGAAAAAAAAAAATCAAAGGATTGATTTATTTATGAGATTCATTCTGTATTTTAGTGAGCTGAAGTTACGAAGAGCATATTAATGCATCTCGGTTCCGTGTGGGTGGTGCAGTTGTGAGGAAACCCCTGAAAGGATTATTTTCTTCCTGAGTGATGATGGTTTTCCAGCTGTGTTGAATTGGGAAACCTGCTTTTTTTTTTGTAGGACCAAAAAGCTCCTTTTTTTTGGAAATAGTTGTTATCTGGTTTTCTGCCACTCGATAGTGTTTGGATTAAGAGTGAAAAAGGGATGGAAAACTACATTTCTCTGCTGCTGACAGCAGGGCAGAAAGCTGGGAATACTCTGAAGGAGTAACAGTGATTGTAGTTGTTTTGGCTGGTCAGGAATAAGAGTTTAATCTTTTTTTTTAAAACAAATTAACTGGAAATTATCCAAGGAATCATCACCTTTAGCAAGGGAAGGATTGACAGAGTTGCACCAGAGCTGGACTACTCTGGCCAGACTTCATGGAAACCTTGTAGGGGAAAGGAGACATTGCAGAGAGAGAGTCAATATTGGAAAATATAACTGAGAAAAGCTGCTTTTAGAGGGAATTATCTTCATTACTCTTGTTCTTGTGGCTGCCCCTGGATCCCTGGAAGTGTCCAAGGCCAGGTTGGAGCAACCTGGAATAGTGGAAGGTGTCCCTGCCCGTGGCAGGGGGCTTGGAGATGATCTTTAAGTTCCCTTCCAACCCCAACCATTCCATGATTCTGTGGTACTGCCACATTTCTCAAGGCTCTGGATAGTTATTCCATCTTTTTTTCAGACACCTTTATCCAGTATGACTTGTCTTCCACAAACACTGGGAATCTTGACCTTTTTCTAGTATGTATTCAGTGTTTCAGAAAAAAAAACAAACCAACTGGTTATTGATTTGAGAGAGTGAAACTGGGATATTTGATAGTGATAAGCAGGGAAGGGAAGTCAGAAACTGCACAGAAACTGGAGAGAAAGACTGATGTGACCCTAAGGTGACATGTCCATGTGCATGAATCCTTTCTTGCACATCTGAAGAGCTTCAGGTGGTAGAAAGGGGACTTAAAATAGTAATTGAGACTTCAGGGAGGAGCTGAAATAGTAACTGAGACTGCAGGGAAGGCTTTTCTGGAATTAGGATCAGGTATCAGAGTGTATTTTCTGGAGTGAATCAGGAAATGCCAGGCCCTGCTGAGGGCTCTTCATTTACAAACCAAAGCATTCCAGGGATTGGACTCCATGATTTTTAGGAGTCCCCTCCAGCTCAGGATAGTCCCTGATTCAAGTTTCTTGTGTATAACCTGTTTCTTTTGGTTATCCAGATTCAAGTTTATTGTGTATAACCTATTTCTTTTGGTTCTCTTCAGCCTCAGGGTTGGGAAAGGTGGAGCAGCAGCGAGTTTTGGCATCACTTCCCCAGGTTTTATTCCTCCCATTCCCCCTTCCCAGTCGTGCCTCCCCTCAAACCATTTTTTCTCCCCTCGTCTGATCTCACACAGAGCCAAAGATTAATAGTGGATTTATCCTTCAGCAGCCATGATATTCCTGAGGTCTGAAGGATTATGGAATAACAGTGCTCTGTTACAGGAAAACAGGGAATGAGGAGGGTCAGACTGTCCCTCTGCAGGTGAGGGGAGAAGCCAAGATTAAGTGTGAAGGAATTTTGGGTTTGAGGAGAGATTTAACAAAAAAAATGAGTCCTGTTGTAGCTGATGCCTTTTACAGCCAGGGAAGTTTAGTGTGGGATTTTGACCTGCAAAATGCCAAGGAAGCATAAAAATGAGGTTGGGAAATATCAAAAGTGTCTTAGAAACCTGCTCAACTTCCCTCGGCATTTTCAGCGAAGGAAAAAAAGGCATTTGGCAGTGGCAGAGTCGCTCTCCCAAGATTTCTGTCACTGCTCTGATTCCCCATTAAAGCCATTATGCCGAGTTCTCAGTGTGTGGAGAGATGAATCTCGGAGATGGGAAGTGGAAATGGGAGAAAGCGGCGCCGTAATTCACTCCTACTTTTATAAACCCCCATTTTCAAGGGATTATTTTTCACTTCCCATTTTAAAACCTGCCATCTCGACTGCCAACTGCTGCACTGAGCTTCATCTCCATCAGGTTATTTTCTGGGAGAGATGGGGAAATGGCTTGAAGCCAAGCAAGAGCATCCACAAAAATAATATTGCTTCATATTTCGGATTCAGGTAGGAAGGAGGAAAAAAAACCCTATTTTCCCCCCTCTGGGCAATTTTAAAGAAACTTTTGCTTTCAAACTGCCGAGCTCTTTTCCTTTTGAGAAGTAGCAAACGAGTTGAGGCAGCAGAGAAACATTTAAAAATGACAATAATAAAACAATGTGGGAGCTGTCACTTCATTTTAAGGGATAATTAATGTTGTCGTAATTCCGTGACTGCCTTTGCAGATCCCAAGAGGGGAGATCTTAAGTTGGGAAGTAGTTTCAAGTGGAGTTGGGTGGATGGCTAAATCCACACCCAAATGATGGAAAGCAGTTTTGCTCATGGGTTCTCCTTGTGCCTCGGGCATAAAGGTAGAAATCTGCTCATCTGTTTTGTCTTTATCTAGAAGTGCTGATCTATATGCACATAATTGAAAAACTTTCTGAAGTGCAATTATAAAATCTCCTCGAAAAACCTGCCCCCTTTCTGCTCATCCCCCTCTTCCAACACCAAAAACACCCCCACAACCCAAATATCTCCAACTCCACCACTGGCAAGAGTCGGTGTCCTTGTTGCCCTGAGTGTTCACGAGCTGCCCATAAATAAATGTGGATAAATTCAATTAATTCGAGTGTGTAACTGAGTTTTGAAATCAGTACCTTGGATCTTTTGATCAGGGACTGGCACAGAAAATCCCGTGGCCTTTAGCAAGGATTTTTCAGTTGGCAGATGTTTTGCTGAGGTTGGAAGGCAGCTGGAAAAGGGAGATGGATGAGTGTCTTCTGCTGAAAGGTGATGCTTGGACTTTCTTTGGGTGATGTGACAAGTCTGGAGTTTGGAGGGGGGGGGAATTACAAGCACTGGAAAGAAATGGTTACGTGGGACAAGGTGGGACATGGTTTTACCCAAGATAAATTGCCTTTTATCCAGTGTTTTCTGGGGTTGGATAACAAACTTCATGGAATCACAGAATGGTTTGGGTTAAAGATCATTGAGTTCCAACCCCCTACCAGGGGCAGGGACACCTTCCACTAGCCCAGGTTGCTCCAACCTGGCCTTGGACGCTTCCAGGGATCCAGGGGCAGCCACAACTTCTCTGGGAAATCCATTCCAGCCCCTCCCCACCCTCCCAGCCAGCAATTCCTTCCCAATATCCCATTTAACCCTCTGACACTGGGAAGCCATTCCCTGTGTCCTGTCCCTCCAGGCCTTGTCCCCAGTCCCTCTCCAACTCTCCTGGAGCCCCTTTAGGCCCTGCAAGGGGCTCTTAGGTCTCCCTGGAGCCTTCTGTTCTCCAGGGGAACATTCCCAGCTCTCCCAACCTGGCTCCAGAGCAGAGGGGCTCCAGCCCTTGGAACAGCTCCGAGGCCTCCTCTGGAGTTGCTCCAACAGGTCAACATCTTCCTTGTGTTGGGATCCCAGAGCTGGACACACAACTCCAGGTGGGAGTTCTGCCAAAGAAAAGAATAAAGCAAAGCACCTGATATCTTGTCATCCTCCTTCCTGCTTTAGGATACGTCCCAAACCAATGGAAGAACTGTAAGACAGTTTGGGACTGACCAAAGATGAGCCTGTGATTGGATGTTCACTTCTTTGTTTTCAGCAATGTTTATAAGGAACCAAGTGTGAATTTCTGTGTGTGTGTGGCAAATGTTAAGGAGGGACGGTCACCCTGAGGAAGAAGTGGCTGTGGAATAAAGCAGTGGAGTTGTTAAATTTCATCATAAGAGGTGCAGGAATACTCCCAAGGGTGAGCTCTTCCCTCTCCCTGCCATAGTCATGGAGCTCTTGGCCAGTTGGGATGAATTTGTCAGCGAGTTTTGGTTGTGCTTGTGGTGGTGCAGAAAGTGAGGAGGAATTTGGGCCCGTGTCACATTTGAACAGCTTTGGATTAAGCACTAAAGAAATGATGATAAATCTGGGTTTGAGGATCTGCCTGTTCCTTTTTTGACTTTATATTCCATGATTTTAAAGCTCGAGCCGACAGTCGTGGAATAATTTAGATTGGAATCCTTTAGGATTGAGCCCAACCATTCCCCAGCACTGCCAAGGCTACCACTAACCCACGTCCCCAAGTGCCACATCCACAGGGATTTGAAATCCCTCCAGGGCTGGGGACTCTACCTGTTCCAATGCTTAACCACCCTTTCCATGAAGGAATTTTCCCCAATATCCCACCTGAACCTTTCCTGGGCTCTTCCCTCTCCTCCTGTCCCTTGTTCCCTGGGAGCAGAGCCCGACCTGCCCCCCGCTCCCCCATCCTGTCAGGGAGTAGCAGAGCCAGAAGGTCCCCCCTGAGCCTCCTTTTCTCCAGGCTGAGCAATGTGAGCACGAAAAAAATCAAAGGCAAAACGTCCTTTTTACACCACGATGCAGAAAAATGATATTTTCTGTTAATATTTTCACGATCTGAAACGTTCAGAAACAGAATTTTCGGA
>NW_021940724.1:564305-565320 GCF_001715985.3 Manacus vitellinus
TGTCCAGTCTGCCCCTCCCCTGGCACAGCTTGAAGCTGTTCCCTCTTGTCCTGTCCTGTTGTCCCCTTAGGAAGGTGGCAAATGGGATTCAGGGAGCTCAAGTTGTGGAAATGTTGCAGGTTGGAAAATAAGTAGTTTTAGGTGAAACCCTGAAAGTACAAAGACCACTTTCCATTCTCCCAGAATCACTGAGGTTGGAAAAGATCTCAAAGATGCTGAAGTCCCCCCTGTGCCCGATGCCCACCTTGTGCCCCAGCCCAGAGCACTGAGTGCCACAGCCAGGCCTTCCTTGGACACCTCCAGGGACGGGGACTCCAAACCTCCCTGGGCAGCCCCTGCCAATATCTAATCACCCTTCCTGTGAAGAAATTCCTCCTGATGTCCAAGGAAGAATTTCTTCCCAGAACCCTCCTAGACGTGACCTTCACCTGCTCTGGGTGAAGCTGCTTTAACAGGGGGGTTGGACCAGGTGAACTCCAGAGATCCTCTCAACCCATTCTGGGATTCTCTGAGTGTCCAAGATGAACTAAACACTTGAAATTACTGTGGTTTTTTTTTCCATGGTGCTTGTGATGCTCCACCAGAACTGTTGGATGAGTGTTGTGTCCTGGCTGGGCGCTCCCTCCTGTTTCCTTGGTGACAATGGTTGGAGGGCCATCACAACCAGGATATTTGAGCTCTTCTTCATCTGAATTTGAGCTAAACCAGGACCAGTAGCTCAGGTTTTGGATTCATTTGGGCTCTTCTGTATCTGCAGAGGACGAAATTTCCTCAAAGATGTGGGATAAACACTCTTGGATCCATCTTGGAGAACGCACTGAGATGCTTGGCGTGTTCACATGGAGATTCTCCTCTTCTTAATCTTCTGGTTCAAAGCTCCTTCAAAAACTGTGTGATAACAAATGCCACATAAACCCCCATGTTCCCTGCTTTGATAGGGGAAACGAGAGGAATAAAGTGTAACACAGAAGCAAAAACATTATTCTGGTGAGATCATGTGTTTTCCCTTTGGCTT
>NW_021940724.1:568682-571574 GCF_001715985.3 Manacus vitellinus
GGGGGGTTTTTGTATGTGGGTTTTTTTGTGTGTGGGTTTTTTTTTGTTTGGGTTTTTTTGTTTGTTTGTATATGTTTTTTTTCGTGTGGGGGTTTTTTGGGGTTTTTTTTTTGGTTGTTTGTTTGTTTTTGTTTGTTTTGTTTTGTTTCAGGTTTTTTTGTGTTTAGGTTTTTTTATTATTTGGGGGTTTTTTGGGTTTTTTTGTATGTAGGGTTTTTTGTGTGTGGTTTTTTTTTTTTGGTTTGTTTTTTTTTTGTTTGGTTTTGGGGTTTTTTTTAATTTAGTTTTGGGTTTTTTGTTTCATTTTTAGGGGTTTTTTTTGAGGG
This sequence comes from Manacus vitellinus, assembly GCF_001715985.3. Classification (NCBI taxonomy): domain Eukaryota; kingdom Metazoa; phylum Chordata; class Aves; order Passeriformes; family Pipridae; genus Manacus; species Manacus vitellinus. The sequence continues at coordinate 569,009 of NW_021940724.1, forward strand.
TTCTTTGTTTCTTTCTTCTTTTTTAACTTTGCAGTTTACATCTTGAAAAACTCTGGCTGGATTTTTCACATATTTTACATATAAAATACATTTCACATCCTTTAATTACCCCATAGGTCCAACCTGCACGAAGAAAAGACATTTTTAGGGGGCAAACCACTTGCAGGAATTCAAATCCAGGCAGGATGAGGGAGGAACTTCCCTCACCCTCAGCAAACACTCAGTGCCTTCTCCGTCTCACCACGAAAAGCTGCTCAGGCTTCTATTTTGACACTTTTTCCCTTTTTTAGACAAAACATGATGTCTCCAGTCCCAAAGCCAACCAGCATGTTTTGACTGTGCCATTGATTGCCTGAAGGATTTGTTGGCTCAATCCCACTGGAATAATTTGGGGGACCTTGGGAAATCACTTAATGGAATCGGGTCCCGCGGCTGCATAATCTTGACTTTTTTTTTTTTTTGCTGGAGTAATTGAAGATGCAGCTTAATAAACTTTTTTTTTATAAAGATTCCCAGTTGGTTGCAGGGTTTTCAAGGGGGGGGGTTGGAGCTGAGCACAGAACTAATACATCTTGTAATTGTCTCTTTTTTTTTTTTGCTTCCCCACCTCACTTAAATCCGTCCCCCGGGGAGGAACGTAATGTACTCTAATGCTGGTTCCTTTTACAAAGTGACCCCACTCATTAGGATTTCTTCTCCACAGCTCCCCTGACAACACAGAAATGCACTGAGAATACTTAAGCTTCCTCTCCATCAGTCTTTTTTAATTTTTTTTTCTTTTTAAAAATCTATTTAAAACCTGGAATTTCCTACCTCCATTACTACAGACTTCCCTCCGTGCTTGGTGTCACCGCCACACACACGAGCAACAGATAAATTTGATTCACTGAGCAATTTATTTCTGTGTATTTCCATGAAAATCAGGTGTTGTGTGGGCTTGGCTCCTGCACCACGGTGAAGATTTCAAATTGTATTTATAATTTGTGATGTGAATATTGAGGATTTTCTGGACCTGGAGCTGCAGGTTCCGTAAATGTTTTCGTCCCATCCTCTCAAATCTCTGGGAAAGGTTGATTGTGGTGGTTGGATGTTTTTTGCAGCTTGGGAAAGAGGTGCAATAGTTGGGTTTCTGGTTGTGTTTAGAGGTAAAAAAGCACTATCCCAGTGCAGAAAAGCTTTTAGCTGGGAAATGGTGGGAGAAAGATTTTCCTGGGAAAAAATGGTTCCTTAAAACCAGGAAAAAACCAAACAACCAACAGAGCTCTGGGTGCGTTCTTGTTACTTAAAAATATATTTTCACAGGGTTCTTGATGATGATGATGATGAATTAGTTGTATTTTATATAATTTAATAAATAGTGACATTAAGACTCAGAACTTTTGGATTTGGACAGTTAAATCTGAGATGAACTTCTGGAATTTCTAGTGGATGTTCGTATTTAAGTGCTTTAAAAAAACGATAATAATTTACTCCGCGACCGGAATAAATTTAAAATCCTTTTCAAACCTGCCCTTGGAAAACATACATTTTTTTTTGCCTCCACCTCGTGCAGGTTGAAACAAGAGCAGATGTTTGTTCGGGATGAGTTTGGGAAGCTCCTGGAGCGAGAGAGGATCTCCTCAAACGAGCACCTGACCCGAGCCATCCTTCGGGAGCGAGCGGCCACCGAGGAGGAGCGGCAGAAGGCCCAGCGCTTTGTAAGTGCCCAGACTCCTCCAGAACCCTCAGATTTGTCAAGGAATTATGTCTTCAGGTTTATTGGTAGAAGAGGAAAGAGGTGGAAGGGGTAGAAGGCGAAATATCCCCTTGTTACTTCTTTTTTCTTTATTCCCTCGCTTTATTCGAGTCAAATATCTCCGTTTTAAGAGCTCTGGCTGATGGTTTCAAACCAGATCAGAGGGAAATGGTGGATCAAAGGCTCATATTTCATTGGAGCTGATGGATAAAAAACGTCCTGAGGAGGAAGTTGGAGCATATGGTTGCCTGTTTTCCTGGGAAAACTGACATTATACATTTCAAATGTCTGACAGATTTGTAACTTCTCAGACGCAGCAGTTACTCGCTGCGTGGAGTCTCTGTTGGCTCTTGGAACAATAATCATTATTCTCTGAGGAACAGGCCTTAAAAATCCATAGATGCTTAAGCATAAATAGGAAACCAATTGGTATTTCCAAGGAAAAATTGAAAATATTCCCTGAGCATTCCTATGAAAATAAAAAGGATTACTGATGTCAGCAACTGTATTAATGTTTGGCCCTCTGAATCCGGAATAAAATCCGAGTGTTTTCAGGTTTATTGGTTGGTAATTTAGTGATCAGTCATCTGTGGTGTGTAAGTACAAATCTGGTCTTGTTTTCCAAGTAAGAACCAAATCTGTTGTTATTTTTCCAAAACCCAACCAGTTTCCCCTCACTGTTGACATCTTTTCCAGCCCTTTCTCGATGCCCTTTCACCTCATTTTTGAGGAAGAATAATTTCAGTGCTGGAAACAAATATTTGGCCATTTTAAAATAAGGGAACAAAGGAAAATGGAGAGGAATTATAACCAAGGCACAGCCTTAGTTTA
>NW_021940724.1:573383-575164 GCF_001715985.3 Manacus vitellinus
CTGGATGATCTTGGAGGTCCCTTCCAACCCAGCTGATTCTATGATTCTATGATTCTCTGAGTCTATGATTCTATGACTCCTCCGGCTTCTCCCTGTTGTCTGGCAGTGGGATCCTGCTCCTTCCATGCAGTGGGATATTTGATCCTGAAATGAGCTGACCTGGGAGGAGTGAGGGTGGGGCAGGGTTAGATGGGATATTGGGAAGGAATTCCTGGCCGGGAGGCTCTGCCCAGGCTGCCCAGAGAAGCTGTGGCTGCCTCTGGATCCCTGGAAGTGTCCAAGGCCGGGTTGGATGAGGTTTGGAGCAACCTGGGCTGGTGGAAGCTGTCCCTGCCCAAGGTCTCTTCCAACCCCAACCCAATTCCAAGCTCATTATCCCTCTTCCCTTGGCTTTTCCCTCCTGTCTGCAGGGGGTGGCTTGGCTGGTTTTCCAGGCTTGGATGGACACTGGGGTGAGGTTCAAGGGCTGCTTTGCTGAGGAACAATTTCTGTATTTTTTCTGCCCATCTCTCTTGAAAGAGGATTTCAGAATAAATCAAGCCTTTTCTTTTAGTGCAGCCATAAAGAATTTTGGTTCTGGACCACTCCAAAAGTTACTTGTGTTATTTTATTCACACAGACAGGAGTCCTACTCTTTAACATATTTAACAGTGAAGAGTTTTGCTAAAAAAAAAACACCTCCAAACAAACAACTCCAATAATAAATAATTTGTACCAATAAAAAATTAGTACCAAATGTAAAACTTGTGACTGATTGAGTTGGGTCTTGTGGATTGGTTTTAAATGTGGTGGCTTTGCCATAAAGAGTTAATTGATATCCCATCACTGGAGTCATTTTATGAGAGTCAGGGGGAGAATATGGAGTAATAAAATCAATAGTTACTCAAAGTTGTATTTCCAGCTCTCTATAACGACCTGGACTTTGCTGTGAACGTATTTGCTTCACTCTCTGGGCTGAAATGAGTTGTCATCAGGACCCTGCATGTCAGAAAATGGTTTTATTGAGCTGCCAATGACATTAAAGTCTCATTTCCCTTTGAAGAGGCCCAGAAATATTGTCCTGTAACCAGAACATTCCAATTGGGTTACTGCCCCCATTAGAAACCCCTGTCCATACTAATACAATTAGATTTATTTCCAGCACCTTTTAGAGAGGGAAATCTGGTGCTGCTCAGGTATCTTTTGGTTCTGCCAGTTATTTTCCACACCGGGGTTTCTATTAAAATTGATTTAGTAGAAATATCCTTATATTAAAACACACTTCTTTTGCACTTTAGGTCACTGTGGAAATCTGATTATTGGCTGGTTTTTTCCCAGCAAAAATCCTGTTGGAGGTGTAAAACCCACCTATTTTCCATAACCAGATTATCCCCTGACCCTTCCTGCTCCTTCCCAACCATATTTTAAGGATGAGTTCCCTGGAAAACACCAGGGGGAAGAATCACTAAGTGAGTTAAGGCTTTAATTCTGAGGAGAGGAGCCTGTTTACAGACCTGCAGTATTTATTACATACCTCATTTAGCTCATTCATCATTTTAATAGAAAAAAAGGAATCTTTTGAGATGATTCTGAAATAATTTGAAGTAAACTACATAGCCTGAGGCAAGACATGATTGCTTCCTGCAGGGAGGGCCTGTCAGGGAAGTCCAGAGCGAGCAGAGCCCAAAATTCACAATTTAGGGGAGGAAAAATCCTATTTGAAGGTGAGATTTCAGGTTTGGGAACCCCATGGTGCAGAATTAAATCACTGACAGTTGTTTTGCCTCTTTTTGTTCAGTTTT
>NW_021940724.1:576344-579616 GCF_001715985.3 Manacus vitellinus
CCTTAAATAGATGTGAAACCTGCTGTATGAGCAAGAAACTGTTGCTGTTCAGATATAGATTGAGAACATTTTTTTCCCAGATCTTTGGGAATCACGAGGGATTTTCTCACCTGGACAAACATATTTGCCTTGGAGAAATGGCAAAGAATTGCTGCCTAAAATGGCTTTATTTACAAATGAACGTTTTTCCCCCATCTTGATATAGTTAAACAGTAAAAATAATCTCAGATAGCCTTTGGGTGATGGTACTTTTGGTGCTGTAGGTGAAGCAAATGTTTTATTTCCTCTCTGGAAGTGCCTGTGAACCAGGAGAAGTTGCCCTTTATTTCCTTGTCTCTCTCTTCACAATGTCCATCCTGACATTTAAAATATTTGTTTCAGTGCCACAACAGAAATGATTTTCTCCTCCCTTCAGGTTTTTCACCTGGCAACATGTTACAGATGGAAATTTTTTTTTTTTTTATCATTTTTGGATGTAACAATTAATTGCCTTTTTTTTTTTCCCCTCCTCTATGTCAAAAGTTTGACAGACAGGAAAAAAACATGGGAGAGAGGAAATTTTGAAGGCAAGCAAAGCACATGAAATGAGCATTTCTTGCCTTGAAGATCCCTTTTTGAATGGTGAGAGGGACGTGTTGTGATAGTCAGGCAGCATTTAAAGTGTGTTATTTTTTAATTCTTACACAGCAAACCCCGAGATATTTGACAGCAGCAGAATTAATCACCGTGTTAGCTCAGCCCTGAGATGAAGATCTAGTGCTTTACAAAGCCTGCTGCTCCATCAATTTGTTCTTTGGGTGGAATTCAAATTGAGTTCATTTTTATAGATTCCACTGCATAATCCTCTGCTCCCTCCTCCCCCATTCATTAACCAATTTGCTGGTGCTACTCCCTTTTTTATTGAATGGGAACAAAATTGCCAGGCTGTCTTCCCAAATGAATATCATCATTCCTTGTCATGCACGGGCAAAAAAGTCGGGATAATAATCCTTTTTTACAGCCACCTTCCCCCTTCCAGGGGAGGAGTTTTGTTTCTGCCCTCGGGACACCCTGAAAAGGATGTTTTAAATAAGGTTCTCCTGGAGCTTTGAGCACGATCCTGGCCTGGAAACGTTCCAATCCAGGCTCCTTTGGATCCTGCCAGTTGTGTGACACAAAAAAACCCCCAAATCAAAGCCTTGTCAAGGCTTTTCCTTGGACATGACATGGTACAAATCCAGGCAAGGGACTCAACCAAGTCTGGAAACAAAACACCAGAAAGGCTCCTCCATTCCCACAAAACAATTTTAAGCTGGGACTTGAAACTCTTTTTCTGACTTTCAGACAATATTTGGATAATTCAGTCTTTCTTTGCTCTCACATTAAGCTAATTTTACCTAGGGATGTATTCTCTTTAGAGTGTTCTTTTACCATCCTTATTTTGGGATGAATTAGAAGACTTAAGGAGAAAAAAAAGGTTGTTTGGGGGACAGAGGGTATGGAAATTAGGAGATTTATTTTACTGATGTTTTCAGGAGTGTCTGAGGTCACTTGGTTTGTCCAGCCTGGAGAAGAGCCGGAGGGAAGACTTTTATAAATGACATTTTATGTTTTTCATGCAATTTAAAGGGTTTTTTTTTAAGTCTTTTCCTATCGGGGTCCCACTGGATATCTGGGATTTCTTGAGATGCTCAAGTGTTGTAGCTGCAGGTGCCAAAGTATCTAAAGCAGGTGCACAGAAATCCAAATAAACAGGGTATTTCAGGGAGAGGATGAGGAAAGAAAATGGAATATCATGAAGTTTGTGGGGGGTTTTTTATATAGATCCTAAGAATTTTTTTGTTTCTGTCTGTATTTCTCGTGTGATCTGTTCTGTGGTAGGTGTGTGCCTGGAGGGAAAACCAGTTTGCCTCCTGTTTTTTTTCCAAAGGAATAGTTTAAAGTGGAAGAGTTAATAAATTTGGGGTGTTAATACACGGTTTTATTTCGATAATAAAAGTTATTCTCTTGACAGTCCAACCCCTCTGGAGGCTGAGGGCTCTTTAATTGCAGTGTGTCATCCCAGTGCAGGAGGGGAGTTTGTAGCTGGAAAATCAACCTCCTTCCAGGAATTGTGGGGATGACAGGCCTTGTTGAACATTTTTGTGTGTTCTGGTCTTTCCTTCCCCGAGGCTGTGGATTTGGGGAACCTCACGTGTCGCTCCCAATAAAAAAAATTACACTTTAACTCACAGAAGTCACGCAGAGAATTGAAGAAAAACTGTGGGTTTTTTTCAGGAGGTACCTTCTGCTCCAAAACATTAACATGTAGCCTACAAAACTTCCCTTTCTGGTGAACTCTGAGAGCAGAAACTGGTCTCATCTCTAAAACATTTCATGGGAACGATACGGGAGAATTTTTCCAACAGAAATTTTTGGGAAGCAGCTGATAATATTTCCTGTTGCATTACTTTTAGTGTCTTAATGATGTTGGAAGACCCACCCCCGTGTGTTGGTGCAGGGAGATGCTGCAGTGCCTTTTTTTTAGAGGTGGCTGAATTCGAAGCACGTTTCGAGGGAAAGAAATAAATAAAGAACTCAAATTCATTACTCCTCATTTTCCTAATTATCCTGCAGATAAACAGTGGGGATCGTGACATTAAGATAAGTAAGTGGTTCACGAGTTTTTTGCTTCAGAAGGAAGCAAGTCTTGCTGTTCCCCCCTTTTTTTCCCCCCTTTGGGCCGTGCAGGAGAAATAAATGAGGGGGTCCAGGGGAGTTTCTGATGGATGGTTAATGGGGCCGGGCTCATTAGCGCGCCCTTAATGGTTGCATCCTGAAATCACCTCCACCAGGGGCATCCAGAATCCAGCAGAGCAAAAAAAGCCACGAGTCTGAAACAGGAGTTTGAGGTGCAGGGGATTGGTTTTGGCCGAACATGTGAGAGCGAGTCGGAAAGAATTAATTTTGGAGGTCACGGGTCGGCTTTCAGCCTTCTTTTGTGAGCATGTGTGTGTCTTCAGGCTGTGAATAACCCAAGGAGGAGAGTTCTCCAGCCTTTTGCTGGGTGGTTTCTGCCTTTAGACCCAGAAAGGCTGCTCAGAAATGTTCTCAGAGGGAAGACAGTCACTGCATGAAACAATCATGGAATCATAAAATCGTAGAATCAGCTGGGTTGGAAGGGACCTCTGAGATCATCCAGCCCAACCCTTGATCCAACCCTGCAGTGGTTCCCAGCCCATGGCACTGATGCCACATCCAGTCTGTCCTTAAACACCTCCAGGGACGGAGAATCCCCCACTTCCCTGGGCAGC
>NW_021940724.1:580163-587409 GCF_001715985.3 Manacus vitellinus
AGGGCAGGACCCGGCCCTTGGCCTTGGGGAACCTCATCCCGCTGGAATCAGCCCAACTCTCCAACCTCTCCAGGTCCCTCTGCAGAGCCCTCCTGCCTTCCAGCTGATGGACACTCCCCCCCAGCTTGGTGTCATCTGCAAATTTGCTGATGGTGGACTCAATCCCCTCATCTAAATCATCAATAATGACAAGTCTTTTCTAGTGGTAAGACAACTGAAATATTCACATCTACCAGATATTCAGGTCTTGACACCAAGGCTCTCAGTGATGGCTTCATGTACTTAATATTTTGGTGTGAGGAAATACTTCTGTAGAAGATCTATATTGGGTTTTTTAATGCTCTGAAGGAAGGCAAGAGGATTCTGGAAGGGAAGATAATGAGGGGGGTTGTTTCTGCCTCCATAAAGGGGCTTCTTCTCAGAAGTTCTCAGATCAGGTCACCTGGATCTTTGTTTTTTCACTGTAGCAACTCCTGTAATATTTTAATTTTCCCTCTCACTTTTATCTGCCCGTTTGAAGCACGAGAAAAAAGGAAACCAACAAATAACCTCGTGGTTATTTCTTTTGGAAGTTGTGATGTAGGAAGAGGATCCTGAACTGGGGAAAATCGTTCTTTGAACGTGTCACCTGCGAGGGGGGCGAAGGCACAGCGCAAAAAACAGTGCCTGGCACAAAAACCAGTGCCTGTTGTGTTCTCCTGTGGTTTGGTGTGTCCTAAAAACCAGTTTTGAATTTTGGGATGAACAGACATTGACCTTGAGGAGGATGAGGGGATGTTCACCCTCAGCACGGCCGAGGGTGCAGTGACACACCTGAAGGATGGGGACATCCACAGGGACCTGGATGAGCTCGGGGAGTGGGAATCTCGTGGTGTCCACCAAGATGATCAGAGGGGTGAGGCAGCTCTGCTGTGAGGGAAGACTGGGAAAATTGGGATTGTTCAGCCTGGAGAAGAAAAAGGCTTCAGAGTGACCTTATTGTGGCCTTGCAGTGCCTGAAAGGAATCCACAGGGAAGATGGAGAGAGACAATTTACAAGGGCCTGGAGAGACAGAACAAGAGGGAATGGCTTCAAACTGACAGAGGGGATGATAGATGGGACACTGGGAAAGAATTCCTGCCTGGGAGGGTGGGGAGGCCCTGGCACAGGTTGCCCAGAGAAACTGTGGCTGCCCCTGGATCCCTGGAAGTGTCCAAGGCCAGGTTGGAGCAACCAGGGCTAATGGAAGGTGGGTGGAATGAGATGATCTCAGGAGTGAGATGATCTTTGAGGTCCCTTCCAATCCAAACCATCCTGGGATTCTCTGATTAAGGCAACCCTTTGATTTATTGATCAGATTTTCTTGCTTCCCTGCATCCTTCTCCGGTGCTGGCAATTTTATTCCCATATTCCTGTTTGGTTTGGAGGCTTGTGGAGAAATGAAACCTTTCTAGGGGAGTAACTTGATCTTCCTGCAGCACCAGCAGAAAACTGGTGGTCAAGATGCATCAGGTGTAAAAGCTGGTGAGTGGTTTGTAGCCTTGAGGAGCCAGAGAAGTTCTCCTGGAAGATGAGCAGGAAGAATCCTGAGATACAAACTGATGGTGTTCCAGGGCTGGGCAGCATTCCCATTAATGGGACAATTTTCATTTATTGGACAAAGCAGGTTCCAAAAAAAAACCACCTTAGGTGCCTTTTATGAGCAGTGGTTAAATAGTTATTAGTAATTATTAATTTAGAGGGCCAGGATGAATTTCTGGCTTGTCGTTACTGCACTGGTTGCAGCCCAGCCACGGGAGAATTTGGAGCAGCCTGGGATGGTGGAAGGTGTCCCTACCCCTGGCAGGGGGTGGAATGAGATGGTCTTTGAGGTCCCTTCCAACCCTAAATTCTGTGATTCTTTCCCTGGAATTTTGCAGCACTAGTGCCCAGTCTGTTGTTGCCTGTGAGGGCACTTTGGGCTGCCCCGACAGGTAAATGTGTCAGTCTGTTCAGGGAGTGCTGACAAGGCCCCAGAAAGGGTAAAGGTGATAAAGAAATGAGATTTAAAGATTGTGTAAACACAAGAGTTTGGAGCTGAAATTCAACAGAGAAGAAATATCAGATAAAATAACTCTGAAACCACGATTTTGCCACGTTGTGCTGCTTCGGTTTAGTTTACTTGACTCTAATTTTTTTTTCTTTTTTAAAAAACAAATCTTGTTTCTTCATCTTTCCCAAGTCCAGTGAAAAGAAAGAATAAATCAGTGCATATATTTGAGAAATTTGGGAGAGTGATATGACTGTTATTCCATGTGAAGTACTGGGCAAATCCAGGACATTGTCTTGTCGTGCCTTCTGTCAGCTTTTAAAGTTGTCCTGAAGACACAAAATATTCTTAACAGTTGGAAATTGTGTCAGTCCTGATTTTGCATGGGGTCATATCTGGGTTTTAATTCTTCTTTTTTTCTGTGTGGCTATTTCTTTCCCAAATTCTGTTTTCAAATTGCTTTCTTTGACTTGTTTCTGTCTAAACTCTCCCCAACACCCCTAATTCTTTCTCAAATCTGCTACTTCATCCCAACCTCTGCCAACCCTGCCTTCAATCACCCCACTTTTCATTTATATCCTTATTTTTTTCTTTCTTTTCCATTTTTTCTCCGATTTTCCACACTTTTTCTCTCCCTGCAAAAGAACCACCACATCCTTTTGTCTATGTTTTCGGGACAAACAGCTCTTTCCTGGGATTCCTGGGAGCTCTTAGGCCCCTTGGCTTCTCTTGTCTGCTGGTGGAAGGAATAATTGCAGATGAAATTCCCTAAAATCCCTGCAGTCCTGGGAAGACTTTACGTGTTTTATGAAACTGTGGAGGTCTCTCTGCTCTATTTTTTTGTGTTCTTGGTTTTTTTTTTCTCCCCAGAAGCTTATGGATTTTAATTTGATGGTTTTAATTTGACTTTATCGGAGGTAGAAGGAGGAGGTGCCCTAAAACCGATGTGATGGGCACCACTCTCCTGGCAGATACCACATTCCTTGGATGCTCAAGAAGCTACAAACTCTCAGCAGAACAAAAAGAAACTGGTTTTATTATTATTAGTGAAGGGTTTGCTCTCCTTTTTTCTTTGTTTATTTTTTATTTTTGGCTCAGGCCCTCAGAACGAGTGGAGATGAAGAGCTGTAGCATCTGTAACTCTCTTCCTCTGTGGAGTGGAAAATGAATGGAATTTTATTTTGTGGAGAGGATGACACAAAGGCTTTTGTGCTGGTGGAACAACCAGGAGAGAACTCCCTTCTTTTCCCAGTAGTTTTCAGGGCAAGTCTGACCATAAATTGGAGGGAAAAGAAGGGGTTCGTTCACAATTACTCACAAAATCAGTTTTATTTTTCAGAGCATGAACAGGGGAATTTTCAGTCTTTGCTAAGAAGTTTAGTGTTTAAATCCTGTATTGTGCAGTGGCCTTGATCCAAAGTATCCCTGAACAGCCACTGGCAACACAGGAACATTTTCCCTGCCTGCATTTTCTGGCAGTTCCAGGTGTAATCAGCTGTACCAGAACTTTCCATCCTCAGATCTCTTTAATATTTAGGAGAAATAGGTGCTTTTAGGATGTGATTCTGACCTCTTTCAGTTTAGGAAGTGGATTATCCTGTGGAAGTGTGAATGAGTGGCTTGAGGGGCCCCAGCTGAAATGTGGGTGTCTTATTGTGTGGACAACTTAACTCAATTAAAGATATAATAGATAAAAAATAGGAGAGCAAAACAAAAGGTAAATAAAATATATGAGCAAAAAGAGAAAATAAAAAAGGTAAAAGATAAACAATATAAATGTTAGAATGACACCTACATCTGTCATATAAAATCTACTGATAAAGAATTAGAAACATCCTGTAGTGACAGGACAGGGAGCAGTGGTTTTAAACTGGAAGAGGATGGATTTAGATGGGATGGAAGGAGGAAATTTTATATGATGAGGGTGGGGAGGCCCTGGCCCAGGTTGCCCAGAGAAGCTGTGGCTGCCCCTGGATCCCTGGAAGTGTCCAAGGCCAGGTTGGACGGGGCTTGGAGCAACCTGGGCTAGTGGAAGGTGTCGAGGTTGGAACTGGATGATCTCCAACCCAAACCATTCCATGATTTTATATCAGAAGACATTTATTCTTCCTGACCATTTGTGAAGAATTGGTGGCAGTGGCTGGTTTTAGGCTGGCTCCCCTTTTTCCTTCCCGACGTGTCGTCTGTTGATTTAAAGTTTTAACTATTTGGTCCTAAAATCCCTTTGTTCTCAGGGGGAATCACAAATTTCCACTCATTCACACATTCCCTGAGTTTGGAGCATGTCCTGCAGGATTCTGATGTGGCCAGAGGGGGAAATGAAAGTTGATTTTAGTGCACCTTCCCCACCAGTGGTTTTAGTGCAGGTTTTGTTGTCACACAAAAACTCCCCTAAATTTCAGGAGGAACCAACAACATCTGGAATTACTGGAATTTCCAGCCATTCAACAATGTGTTCTCAGCAGGATGCTGTGATAGCACTTTAAGAGAGTAATAAAGAGGTTGTATAAGTAATTCCTGTAAGTTAGAGCTGATACAGAACAATTCTAAACATCGTTGCATGTCACAGTTGTAAATGGGTCGGGAACATCTCTGAGTGTGGAGCTGACAACAAAAAAAAATCAGGACTTGTACCACGAGTGAGAAGGGAAAAAAAAAAAAGCTATTTTATACTCCATTAAACTGTTACACATCATAAATAATTTATGCTCAGCTTGCTCTGTTCTGTAGCAAAGATGATAAACTCGACATTTTAGGAGCATTTTAATGAACGTAATCGTTTGCCTGACTTTGTCTGTAACACAAACCTCGTTCCTCAGTATTCCCCCACGTCTGGAACTGGGTTAAATTGTAAGGATTGCATTTAAAAGTCAGTCCTTGAGGCTCTGAGCTCCACAAATATCTGGGAGTGGATTGAAAATGTGTTTTAGAATGGTTTGGGTTGGGAGGGACCTTTAAAGATCCTCTCGTTCCAACCCCCCTGCTGTGGGCAGGGATGGCACCCACCAGAGCAGGGAATAAATGTAGTGTATAGAAATAGTTAAATGTAGTGTATATAAACACTTTTACTCATTTTACTTCATATACTAATTTTATATGAATTATTTCTATCATTACCCAAAGTGTCTTAGCACCTCGTGTAATCTTATGAGATTGTTTGTATTCCCAAACCAGAATATTCAGGATTTTTCCAGTTCATACTGAACTTTTAGGTTCTCAAACTTACAGGGAGGTTTTTAGACTCTTTTGTGCTCTTTGCTTTGCCAGTGAAAACTTGCTATTTTTTTTTTTATTAGTTAAAAACACCCCAAACAAAATAGGAGTGTAAAAATTAAACTGGCTTTGCCAGTGAAAACTTGCTATTTTTTTTTTGATTAGTTAAAAACACCCCAAACAAAATAGGAGTGTAAAAATTAAACTGGCTTGGAGATAAAAAAGAAAAAAAAAACCAAACAAACCGTGGGGATTGGATGGACATTTGGGTGGTGGCATTTTTAAAATGTGCAATTTTAAAAGCTGGGTTTGACTCAGGTTTTCAGAGTTGTTGGTGATTAGGTCAACATTTGAACATTTATGTTCATTTTGTACAGTTTTTGGGGCTTCTGAGCATGTCACTTGGGTGTGTTCAGTGCCAATCACTGGTACTACAGACAGAACAATTGATACTTGTCTCTAATTTACATTCATTCATAATTATTTTTTATTAGTGATTATGTTGAATTTGAACTGATGGCATAAATGCTGTGTGTGTGTCTTCCTCCAAATATTTTTGACCGGGTTCAGTGGCTCTCAGTAACAGAAATATCACCTTAAATTCCTTTTGCAACAAAGGAACAATCAACTAGTTTTTGGTCCGCCTGAGAGAACTGTGTAATTACATGTTAAATTTCTATTCCTTCTTACCTGCTCCTGTAAAACCTCTTGCAGATGGGGTGAAATATTGCAGGAAAGACTTTGTGGATAATAATAAAAATTCCTGGTGTTCTGCCAGGAGATGGGAGCTGTCCTTGGCCCAACTGGAGTGCTGGTTCCCTCCGTGTCATTCACTGCAGGAACAGCCCCAGCCATATTAAATCTTAATCAATAACAGCCTCTCGCTAATTAACGGGAGCGGGTTTATATATTGGATAAATTGCTGTTTGTAAACGTTGCATTGTATTAACTAAAGCAGCTAATTACCAGCAGCACAATAAACAGAAGGTTTCCTAAAAGCTCCCATCCGTGGCTCGGAGCAGTTGCTGCTTCCTGAGATTCTCAGTCAATGTGGAAAACAAGGTAATGACATTATAAATACATTTATAACGCAGGACGATTTCTCCTGAAATGCATGTAAGTGTTATTGCTTTGCTGTGAAATATGATTTATTTAATGCATTTCAGCCCCCATAATATTAAGATATAATTGAGATGGGGAGAGGAGGGGGGGGAAAAATTGCACGGAGTCAAAGCCTGCAGGGAAGTGAATCAGGGGCTAAATTGCTTGTAATTTTAAAGGCACTTAGGGGAATCATGAAATTTAGCTAATGCAGCCTTGGGTTTAAAAAATGAGAAAGAAACAATTGGCCAGTCTTTCAAGCTTTATTTGACTTCACATGGGTTTTGTATTTTATGTTTTTGTGTGTGTGTGTGCTGATGATGCTCTGGCTCGGAGCGAATAAACACATTGGCTAAAATTTCACAGCCCTGTCACAGGGAAGGAATGGATCTGTGGAGAGATGGACATTTACAGTGGGTAGGCAGTAAAACAGTCAGTAAAACAGTCAGTAAAGCAGCAGGCTGTGTGATTTGGGTGATGAAGCCACAGCCAGGTGGAAGGAAGGGATGATGGGAATCGTGTCAGCGGTGCTGGGAATTCTGGGCATTATTTGCTTTCAAAAGGGTGACAGTCACAGCTCTGGCCTTGGTGGGTTAATTATGGGCTGAACAGTCTCTGGTGATTTCACTAAATCACAAAACTCCCAAACAGGCACCCCCAGGAACTGCAGCTCTACCTGAGTTTAACATAAACCTGGGCTTAACATAAACTGGCAGCTGGAGTGAAACTGGGGTGCTGTAGGTTGCCTTCCAGGGGTTTTGGTCCACAGATGGAATACAGGAGTCCCAGGAACCTGTACTTCTGTGCCAAGATTCACTTCATCTCAGTGGAAGAGAAAACTGGGGCTTGTGAAATAAAGCTTTGCTTGTTTTTTACGAGAAGTAATAATTAAAATTCTGCAGAAGAAACGGCTTCGTGCTTTC
>NW_021940724.1:587745-590151 GCF_001715985.3 Manacus vitellinus
TAGGCCCTGCAAGGGGCTCTCAGCTCTCCCTGGAGCCTTCTCTTCTCCAGGTGAACCCCCCCAGCTCTCCCAGCCTGTTTCCATAGGAAATCACATCCCATTGCCCAGAATTTCCGAGTTATTGGCAGCCAGAAGATCCCAGGGCAGAGGCTGAAATGAAAAGTCCATCAGTGTCTCATCCCTGTCCTTGACTGTCTGGACACACTCTGGTCCCTTTGATGAGCATCTTCTTCCAGATCCAGGGATATCAGGGGAGGAAATGAAAAGCTTCAGCAGCTCCTCAGGTTTTCCCTGTTGGAGGTGTGTGTCCCTCACCAACTGGCCAAGTAACCATTCATGGAAATGCTTCCCTGGTTTTCTTTGGGAAGCATCTCTTTGCTGGAACAGTTAAATGGTGTGAGTTAAAGTTGTTCCCTCACCGTTGGATTCACGTGGATGACCCCGGGAGCATGTCAGTGGGATCAGCAACCTCTCCAGGGGGAGCAGCTGCACCTGGAAGATGATCTCATTGGACCCAAATTAATTTAAATCTCTTGGCATGATTAGTTACTTTGTGGGCAGCCCAACCTGGAACATTCTCTAAGCCTTTCCAATATTAATTCCAGATTCTGGGGCGGAATCACTTTTTTAATAAAGGGGAACTCGGAGGTTGGAAAAACAGGGTGGTTTGATTTTGTGGGGCTAATTAAAGAGCAGAGTAAGGATGAATAATAAACATAAAGAATTGGTAGCTCCACTGAACCACCAAAGCTCCCCTTCCTCTGTGTTCCTCTGCAAGGCACTGCCAAGAGATTTTGTGAGGATTGATTAAAATAGTTTGAAATGAGGCACTGTCTATAGAAGTTCAAAGTAATTGGTATAAGTACTTTTATTAATAAAGAGAGTTTCCATAGAATGGATTCTATCTCCAGGGCTCTCAAAGGGCTTTTACAAGTTAAATATATAATTAAGTACATTATCTCATGCTATTCACAGAAATAGGGGTTTTTTTTCCTTGTGGTAGGACACAGCAGCAATTTATGGTGTGAAGATTCATGTGAAATTTTGCTGTTAAATGAGACAGATACAGTCCCTGTATTGTTGAAATTCAGTGTGCTGTGACTGAGTGCCAGACAGAACAGAAAGAGCAAGAGCAGGACAAGCTCAGCCTAAAATGAATCAGGCAAGGCAGGGCTTGCTTTCAGAACAGAGGGCATTGAATTAACATCCATTATGGTCTCAGCTTTGTCTGGGGCTTTAATGACTTTTAATCAAGGATTTAACTATATCTGGAGTAGGAATTGTCAGCCTGTTGCTTTTTACTTTAATACTGCCCATATTTTTGTGTGACATCTGATCTGGTTTAGCAGCCAGAGTTTATTTGGGACCAGCTCTGTGCAGGAGCACAAAATACTGAACAGGGTCCTTGTGCAGCCACGAAATCCTTAACGTGGAGTTCTTGGAAATGAGCAGAGCAGCACCTGCCAGGGGATGAAGTGGGATCTGGGGCTGCTCCTGGCACTGAGCTGAGGCTGCATCAGAGGGCCTGGAAAGGGGAATTCCCTCAAAACCCCCCTGCTCTGGCTCGAACTGCTCAAAAAACAAGTAGGATTGAGATGCAAGTGGGTATTTTGGTACAAAACCCCACAAAGATGCATTTATCTTTTTAGTCCACGGAACAAAAATAATAATAATTAAATTTTAGTAGCTCTATGCAAGCATTTTTTTGAGGTTGAAAGCCATGATAACAGGTTTTGGAATAGACTGATTGGGTTCATTTTCTGTGGTACCTCTTTGGTCACGTGTCTCGGTGGCTTTTCCCTCTTTTGTCCATCCTGGGGGTGACAGATTTTTGTGGTAAAGACCACAAGTGGTGGCCCCTGTCCTTCTCCATCCTGTCTTGGACTTCAGGATCTTCTTGGTGACCAGCAAACACTACAGGAGAAACGCAGTTGGTTGATGCCAGGTCTCTTTTCCTTGGAAACCTCAACCTCAGGAGCAAAAGTCTATTTAAAACAGGACACATTTTATATTTTTACACTGAAATTTCTTGGAAATTGTTTCTAGTTTTAAAGCTTTTGTTCTGCAGCTTGAAGATTTTAGTGCTCTCCAAGCTTCCAGCCTTTGGTGGTTGTGACTCCACCTGTGGTAGGTTGTTGTTGTCACAACACCCACTGGCTAAGGAGGAGTTTGGAAGTGCAGGGATGTGGTTCCATGTGTGACCTTCTCACTTGGCTGATCCAATCCCTGAGTGCACTGATGGGGGGGGAAATTCAGGTTTCTCTTTATTGGGGGAATTGTGTTGTGCTGGAGGAAGTGAGGAGGTGGTTGTTCACCGAGTATCCCAGTGGGAGGTTGTTACTACAGGTAGTACCTGAAGGGAGGCAACAAGAAAGATGGAGAGAGACTGTTTGCAAGAGCCTGGAG
>NW_021940724.1:593371-599119 GCF_001715985.3 Manacus vitellinus
TTGAGGACGATGTTTTCTCCACAGAATTTCCTCTGTCTCTTTACTTTCCTCCACCACACGTAACAGCAATTTAATTTTAGGAGGTGGCTTTGTTGCCATCAGCTGGTTTTTTTCCCCTCAGCAAAGTTAATATTAAGGGCTGCAGTTAATAATCAGAATTTCTTAGAGGAAACTCCACTGTAACCTTGAACTGGGGAGAGCTGATGGAGCTCAGATAGGGAGTAATTTTGGAGAATGAGCTTCAGCAAACTGAGCTTTCCGTCCCTAATCACAACTCCTGTCTTTAATTTCCCTTTCCATCACCTTCTGGGGGGGTTTGGGTGTAACCCCTGTACCAGTTGTCCGTGTGGGAGATAAGGATTTAACACCAACTTCTGTATTTTGGAGTGAAAAGAGATGAATTCTTGTTTTCTGGGTTGTGTCTGACTCCTCACTGCCTTTTGTCCACCGGGTTTGGGAGACTTTCATGGACACAAATGGAAGTGGGACTGGATGATCTTTAAGGTCCCTTCCAACCCAGAGCACTGTATGATAAGTAAACCTTGTGCCACAACTAAGCCTGATATAATTTATATTTTGTTCTCTCTTTCCTTGTTTTGGGCTTCTGGTATAAAAGATGATTTTTTTTTCATAGTGGAGCTAAAGGGAGAACATACATTTAGGAATGTGCCCAGCTGATAATTTTGGACCAAATGCTGACCTTCTGTGATCAGATATAATTTGTTGACTAAACTTGTTTTAGTTGAACTGAGTTTTGAACTCTTCCTTGCAGGCAGGAGCTTGCTGGTGATGTTTTCTGCTACAGAAAAGAGTTCTTACAGGATTAGTGAGCAGTGCTGAGTTCCAAAGTTGCAGATTTCCAGAAATATTTTAAACCTGACTTATAAAAGCAAAAAAAATCTTGAGCTGCTCCTGAAGACACCAACTTTTCCTGGGCTGTTTCTCCCCATGCCTGGGTTGCTGCTGTCATTTTGAGTTTCTGTCACAGGGCTCAGCACTTTGGTGTGGGTTGAGGAACAGCCCTTGACTGCTCAGAGGGACTAATTTTTGGAGGGGGATGCTTTTCCAGGGGTGGCTGCTGGAGCAGATCACCCCAAATTGCTCATTGTTTGGTTCCTTTGATAAATAAACCCTGCACTTGAGGCTGGGGGTGTTGAGCACAGCTTGGTGTGCTGGTACCAGAGTCAGCTGAGGCTCTGAAAAGACTCTGCAACATCCTTTTAAAAGGTCTTTTTTCGTAGATCTGCAGGTGTTAAGAATTAAATTGGCACCTGCAGTTTGCCTGTGAGCAGTTGAGAGCTTGGAATTCTTTCCTGGAGTCACGGAATCATTAAGGTCGTGGAATGACAGAATAGCTGGGGTTGGGTGGGACCTCTGGAGATCATCCAGTTCCAACCCCTCTGGGAAAGCAGGCTCAGCTAAAGGAGGTTGCTTTTCCTTAAAAATTTGGTTGGAGAATCACAGAATCATGGAATGGTTTGGGTTGGAAGGGACCTTAAAGATCATCCAGTCCCACCCCCTGCCATGGGCAGGGACACTTCCCACTATCCCAGCCTGCTCCAAGTCCTACCCTTGGACACTTCGGGGATGTTCTTAACAAAAATTCCAAACTAACAAACAAAACCCCTCCAAAAAACAAACTGTATTTTGATTTTCAGTATTTTTTTGTTGGCTTTTGAAGATCTTCACACGATCATCACAAAGATACAACTTGGAGCTCCTGAAAACACCAAGTCCCAGGTGCCCTGAGGTTGAATTATCACCATAATTTGATTTTAATTCCCATTACCTGCGTTGTGCATTTCTGTGCCTGGCAAATGATTATAAAACAATCTTGTGTCAGTTTGTCTTTCTGGAAATAGAGGCTGGAATAGGGAGGGATGAATCTGAAGTTCACCCTGCTGCACTTAAGGGGTGGAAAAATGAACCTCTCGCCTTTTGATTTTTAATTTTCCGACATAAAAGTTCCTGCTGCTGTGTCTGGATTGATTTTGCTGCTCTGATCACAGTTGCATTGGAGTCAGGGACAGAAGGACACAGGTAAAAAAAAGAAAATAAATAGATTTTAATGTGCTTTGCTCCTCCCACCGTGCTTGTAGTGATTAAAAGGAATTTTGGGGCAAAAAGATCTTGCATTTGGAAAAAAAAAAAGGATCTGAGAGGGCAGGGGAGAGGTGTAGAAAATTCTAATTTTTATTGATTTCTCACCCTCTGAGTCTCCCAAACACTTTCAATCCGTGGAAGGCTCTGCCCTGCTTTCATTTCTTAGAGATGGTTCTCATTTGAAGGTGTCATTTGGCTTTTTCTGTTACGCTGCAGATCAAAGGTGCCACAGGTTCACCCCAAATGTTCAGCAGCTCTTTCTCTTTCCAGTCCTGGACCTGAAAGCAATGGGATTAAGTTAATTTGTTCCTGGCTTAGATCCCTCTCAAGGCATGTGGTGCTTGGAGGGGTTTTGTTGAGTGTTTTCCCTTTTTTTATTTTTACATTTCTGATGTTTGCTGTTAAAAATGCACTCCGTGCTTCTAAAAAAAAATAAAATAAATAAATAAAATACTTGTGGTTTATTTAAAGCAGAAAAAAAAAAAAAAGAAAGCTGTGCTTGCAAGAATCACTGAAAACTATTAAATAAGGAGTGTTTGTGACTTGGTTGTTTGACACAATGAAGCTTTTGGGGAGTTTTGGGTCCGTGATTTTGGAAAGGAGGATCCCTTCAGCTTTGGTTTGGAAACCTGAAGTTGATTTTTGAGGTGTCCTGTCCCAGTGGTGGCCTTCAAATCGTTTTTCCTGGGGCTTATAAAGAGCCCAGTGTTTTGGGGAGAAGGGCAGAGTGGAGCCAGGGTTTCTGAGGATGAGTTCTATTGATTCCATGCCCTGTAATTCCCGAGTACCTGCACTAGCCAGGAGCACTGGGAATGGTTTAAAAATGAATGGAGAGATCCTCCCTCTCCACTGGGCTCCTGATATGATATCCTTAATAGGCAGATCATTAAATTCTGTAAAATCTAATATTTAGAACAGTGGGTAAGCTTATAGACATAATTTCTCTTTTCAATCTAAATTTCCTTGCCATTATGGTTTTATGACTGTCTAAACCTCAGTGATAAGATAATACAAATTATTAACCTTATTCCGTTTAACTCAGGCTCTTAGATGTTTTTATTCCTTTTTATCCAGAGGTTTTTTTTTAATGCCAAGGCAATCTTTGAATTGCTTACAAGAGTAATTATGAATTTCTGAGCATTTCACATCTTTTTTTTTTTTTTTCTCTCCTGCCTCTGAAAAATATTAGAAATCATTTGACTTCAGACGTGGGGAGGAAAAACAGCAGCGTGATTGTATCTTCCCCTTCACGCTGTGGGTGCACCTGAATTTGAGAAAATCCATCAATATCTTACAAGGGGAGGGGAAAAAAAAAATCCACCAGAAAAGAGGAAAACTCCCAACTGGCCCTTCCTCCAGGTGGAATTTGGGGTGGGCTTTGATAAATCAGGCTCTCAAACCGTAATTTGGGATTTGGTCACCGGTGTCCTTTGGTGTCCAGCTGCCCTCAGCTGGGATTTCCTGCTGGCAGTGGCACCATCTCTCCTTGATTTGGTGCTTTTTGATGATTTTCCTTGGTGTCATAGCAAAAATCTTACTTTTAAAGCTTTTGTAGAACCAAAAAAAGTTGTTCTTCTCTCCTTGGGTCCATCCTCGAGGGAATCAGTGGGGGAGGTTTCCTGGCCCACCTTGTTCAGTTCGCTATTTAATTTATAAAATAACATTCTCCTTCTTTCCCAATTCCGTGTTTGTGTCCAAAGCTGAGCTTTGAGCTGAGCTGGGGGAGAGATGGAAGGAGAAACCTCTTCCCTGAATTCCCAAATCCCGCCGTGCCGCTCTTCCTCGGGCAGTTCCGTCGGTAACACCGGGCTTGGGTTTATCCCTGTGGGAATGGGAGACTCTCCAGCCTGAGCTCTGCTTCCTCCAGCAGCACTTGGGAGTTCCTTCTCAGTTCCTTCTCCTTCCCAGTCCCTTCCCTGACTTCCTTTGGATAAATCCATGTTCAGGGAGAAGTCAACCTCCTTCTTCCACCTCCTCCCCCCTCATCAAACTTCTCCCCCCTTGACAACCTTTGGTAGAGGGTTATACCAACCTTCCACATTTTATTGCCAGATCCTTCCATTTTTCCCATTTATTTCCATTTTTTTTTCCATTTTTATCTCTTAATTTATCACAGCCTTGATCTGAGCACGAATCTTGATCTGATTCAGGTAAGCCTGGAGCAGGAGCTGAGCTGTGCCTGGGGTTTTACAAAGCCAGCCCTGCTACTCCAGCTCTGCTAAAATGCCTTTTTTTATTGTAAATCTGCCTGTGAGCAGACAGAGGAATAAAATATTTTATGACAGTTATTCCTTCCATAAATATTAGACAGGAAAACTCGGTTACACACAGGGAATATCAAGATTAAATCTCAAAAGACTCTGATGTACCTGTGCTTACACCCCCCAATCTGTTATTTTATACTATTTTATACTGTTTTGTACCATTTCTATACCCTTATCCTGAGCCTCCAACTACAAGGATGGATCTTTGTCTCTCTTGTCTTCTGCTTTTTCTTTTCTGTTGTGCAAAAAAAAAAAAAAAGGGGAAAAAAAAAAGCCTTTAAAATCCTGTTGTCACTTTGGAGCAGTGGAGGCTTTGAAATGTTTTTGGGAGCTGAACAAAGGGAAGATTAGTCAAATATTCAGGCTCTTTGATACTCCCTGTTACATTTAAAACAAACAAACAAACAAAAACCACTGTAAAAGGATCAATGTTTAGTTTTGGTCCTGCAGAATTCACCAGTAGGTTTGGAGTTAGATAGGGACTCAAGTGCATATATATAATATATAAAACTGGATAAATGTCATAGAAAAATGTACAAATACAAAAATATCTACCCACAAGTGTGAAGTGGGGAGATATTTTTGGGGAAAAAACCCACCTGTGTGCCCAAAGCAGGAATATTTGCTCTCCAGCTGTAGATTTTGGTGTAATTAGGAATTCCAAATCCCTGCCTGGGTTTCTTATGCCCCTTGGCCACGGCTCTGCTTTAATGTGGACATTCTGAATGTTAAATACGGCCAAGAAATTATATATATTTATGAGATAATATATCTGGTTTGAATAGGTAGATTCCAGTCTGAGAAATAGTCACTTTAAATCTCAATTTTTCTCAGTTTTAGGGTGATGTTTTGTGTTGGTTTTAAGTGTTGGTCGATGCAGCAGCTCTGTTTATTTGCACTTTGGTCGTTTTGCTACAGCTTTAGAAAAAATAAACCCCACGTTCCTCTTAACTTATTCTATTGTAGTGAACCCTTACAGCTAAAAATTCATGGAAAACTGGCTTTTTTTTTCTTTGTTAATCCTTAATTGACTCGGGTTGGCTCTGAGGAGATGGGAGGTTATTTCCTCATCATTAAGGAAAAATACTGCTGGCTGCCTGCTACGGATTAAAGTTTCATAAAAGCAAACAAGACTCTCTTGAATTTGACTTTATGGGAGCTGAATTTATGCACCTGCAGTGAGATTCCATCCAAAGCAGATTCCTGCCTCCAGCTTCCCTTTGGGAATGGCTCTGAGCCGGGGCCGTAAGTCACCGGTGATGATCCCGGTGGTGATCCCTTGTTGGGATTTCTGGGCCCAAATCCGTTGGAACTTGGGCATGGAAATCTCTGGGCCTCGTTCTCCCATCAGCTGAGCCTGGGAAATGGGAATGTGGCAGAG
>NW_021940724.1:599669-601368 GCF_001715985.3 Manacus vitellinus
CAGAGATTGCTACACAATCAGGTTTGTTCTAAGAAAACTGGGATTTCTGTTGGAAAACCAGTTTTTTAGCCTCCTTGTCCCTGGCCATGTGTATCCATGTTAAATAAAAGCAGACTGTCAGTTCAGTTTGAATTGCTGTTACCCTGCAGGCAGATGTGATATCTTGCAGACTGTGGCAAGACAATTAAATGTAATTATAGCTATATATAAAATATGTATCATAAAAATTATTTCTTGTTTCCTGCGGTGCAAAAAACGATTTTTTATTTTTTTTTTGACATTTCCTTTTTAAATCTCTTAACCTACATTGTCTTTGTTACTCCTCTAGACCCAACATTTTGAAAAAAGAAAATCTCTTAAGAAGGGCCTGGAAGGGACCTTAAAGTTCATCCAATCCCACCCCCTGCCATGGGCAGGGACACCTTCCCTTATCTCAGGTTGCTCCAACTTGGCCTGGGACACTTCCAGGGATCCAGGGGCAGCCACAGCTTCTCTGGGCAACCTTTGCCAGGGCCTTCCCATCCTCCCAGCCAGGAATTCCTTCAATCCCTACTCCAGGTTTTTTTTCCTTGCGGAGCCACATCTTGTTTAATAACCTGAAAGCTCAGCGGGGTGTCGTGTACTCTGCATTATCAGGGCTGAATAAACATTTTATTGGATCCTTTCCCCTATTTATGATCAGTCATGTTTCGTTCTGGAGATTTGTGTTAAGGACAGAGCAAAGCTGTAACTCTTGGGTCGTTCCTGAATTAACCTGATTTGAACAATTCTTCCCTGCTCCCAATTCCCCCCAAATACCAGTGACATTACTTAGGCAAACAGTCGCTGTTTCTCCCCACGTTTCGAAAATGAAACCTTAATTCTCACGCTGGGTAGAGGAGCCTGTAGTGCATGACAAATAGATTTTAGGGCTTGCAGGAAAAATCCACTTCAGGAAGCCAGGGGAGAGCTTTGCTTTCCAGCACTCGGAATCTTGGGCAGCACAAAAAAGCTGGTGTAAAATGGACGTGTTTTAGCAACTCCCAGAAGAGGTGGTTTGGTTTTTTCCCCCCCCCCCCTTTTTATGGAAGTACTTGGCAGTTTGTATTTTCCTGAAGGATCATATTGACTGGGATGAAACCTTTTTTTCTGGAAAGGGCTTTTAAGTGTTTGCTTTCGCTTCCAGACTCTTTCACCCACAACGTGGAAATGTTCATGGTAAAATAAGAGTATTCCTGAAGAAGCTGTGTGGGTTTTGGATTCTCTGGACACTGTACAGACAGTACAGACTCCTGACATCCCCCCTAAAAAGGAAAATTAAAGGAAATAAATATTTTTGGAGGTTGAAGTGAGAGCACAACTCATCCTCCTGCAGCCCAGGATGGTGCTTCCTCAGTTTTAGATGTTGTTGGAGATGCAGTAAGAGTTCCATGGATTTCCTGGAGCCAGAAGCTCTTGGCTCTGAAGCTCCAACTGTCTTTTCCTTAAAACTGTGGGCAAATAAAAAGGGAATCTCAGGATAGTCCTGGTGACTGAGAACATTTGTATCTCTAGAAGTTAAAATACCAGGTAGCTCGAGTTTATCTTAGTTGTTATTATACCTTCCTTACTATTTACAGTTTAAAAATTAGAGTTGTGGAATCCCAGGATGGTTTGGGTTGGATGGACCTTAAAGGTCATCTCATTCCACCCCCCTGCCATGGGCAGGGACACCTTCCAC
>NW_021940724.1:601593-609778 GCF_001715985.3 Manacus vitellinus
AGCTCTCCTGGAGCCCCTTTAGGCCCTGCCAGGGGCTCTCAGCTCTCCCTGGAGCCTTCTCTTCTCCAGGGGAACATTCCCAGCTCTCCCAGCCTGGCTCCAGAGCAGAGGGGCTCCAGCCCTGGGAGCAGCTCTGTGGTCTCCTCTGGATTTGCTCCAGCAGCTCCAAATCCTCCTGCTGTTGTTCCCAGGGCTGGAGGCAGCTCTGCAGGAGGGTCTCCCCTGATTCCTCCTGACCCTTGATATCTCTTCAAGCAGCTGAGATGTTGTAGCAGAGCGTGAGTTCCAGCTGGGACAGTTTTAGTGGGTTTCTGTTTATTTGGGAAGGTGAAGAACAGAGGAGGGAAAGTGGAACTGGGAAGGGAGAGGCTCGAGGAGCCTTCGGTGGTGGTTTCCTTTGGCAAACCCAGAGCATGGATTCCCTGTGCCTCTCAAAGTGCTCCTCAGCACTTTTTCTTTTCTTCCAGCTGGAAATTGTGCTTTTTGCTGCCTGGATTTCTCAGGGTTGGGAACAATGAGGCTGATGGTGGGAATTTGCTGAGCGGGGCCGCTCTGCAGCCTCTCCTGCTGCACAAGTCGTTGCACCAGTTCAGCATTTGGGTTCCTGCCTCAGCACTATTTAAATTTCCTCATTAGCTATTTTTTTTTTTTGTTCCCTGCTGATTGGATATTTTGCTTTGTTTGATACTTTGAGTTTCATTTCCCATCAGCTCCTTCCACTGTGTAGCTGTTACCACACCCCAAAGGAGAGGCAGTTCTGCACAAAGAGCCCTTGAAACTCTTGGTGTGAAGATCTTTGTCATCCCATACAAATTGTCATCCTGAGTGATAAAAAAAAAGTTGGCCAGGCTGATTTTAGGCTTTTTTTTTTTTTCTTTTCTTGGTTATGGAAATAAAACAGCACAGGAACTGACTGGAAGAGGCTGAAATTTCAGCCTCAAATGAGGGGTTTTCTCATCCACTACAAGAAATAAAGCAGTTCCTCAGAGGTGTTTTGTGACACAGAGGTGGGACAAAAAGGAGTTACCTCTTATGACCTCCACAATATAATATTATGGAATATAATCCAGCCATGACAGACTTCAACACATTTAATTGCTATCAGAATGAGGAGCTTTACAGCCCCCAAAGGAATCCTTAGGGGTGGGATTGTGACGTTTTCAGATGCAAACATCTCAACTTTTGGGGTTTTTGCTGAGCGATTGGCTTCACTGATAACTTGTGGCAGCGAGTTCTGCAGGTTAATTATGCATTTAATTGGTTTCAAATTTGTTGCTTTTCAATTTCACTGTTCACTGAATATTTCCTCGGTCTTGTATTATGAGAAGGAGTAAATAAGAGAGCCTGGCTCACCTTCTCTGAACATTTAATTAGTTTGTGTCCCTCTCTCGTGTACACAGAGCACTTCTCGTGGCTTTGGGCTTTATGGATCTCCAGCTCCTTTCTTCTCTGAAGCTTTTTGCTGTGGTGACCAGAATATAAATATACAGAGAGTGACCAGAGCTCTGGGCTTTTATTTATATCAAATAATGTGGTCTCAGCATGGTGCCTTCTCCTCTTGGCCCTTCTCTTCATAAATCTCCTGCTTTTATTTGCCTCTTGTAACACCCGGGATGAGTTTTCCTCCAGGAACATCAAGTCTTTTCTCTGGGGCTTTAGAGGCAGAATAAAAAACTCAGAATCTAAAATTCAGAAGCTAAAATTCTGGTACAGAATTTTGCTTCCAAGTTGTGTCCTTTGCCATTCATCCTCATTGGATTCCACCTTGGAAGTGTCCAAGGCCACGTTGGACAGGACTTGGATCATCCTGGGATAGTGGAAGGTGTCCCTGCCCATGGCAGGGGGTGGGACTGGATGGACTTTGAACATTTAATTTGATATTATTATTATCATCATCATCATCATCAATGTCATTATCACTATTATCATATTTTTATTATTAGTGTAAGATGCTGTTGAATTTTTTTTTTGAATATTCTCTTAAACAGCTGTTTTATTCCTTCCAATTGTGAAAAAAAAACCTTACAGTAAAATGTAGAACCATGTTTTTGGAACAGCCTCTGCCCTGAAATGTTCAACCCTCTAAATGTCATGTCAGCAAATGCACATGACAAGGATGGCAGAGCGTGGAATGTCCCTCTCTTAAATATAACTCCTGCCTCCAATTTGTTAATTATATGCATAATTTCGAGGGTTTGTTTAGTTGCCCAGTCCCAAATTCCTGGCACACTCAGATAAATACCATCCAAACTGGGCAGGACTTAAAAAAAACCMAMCMWWWWAAWKRWTTTYMWTWWTYCMRKMWKKYCYTTWMMAAAAAMCMARKKKTTYYTTTYCYYCCYKKYYTKKYYTWAAWYYKSYTTTTCCCGTCGACTTTAAAATCTTTTCTGTGCTTGGACTGTTATTTCTCTCTGTTCCAATCATGCAAACACCAGCAGAGCTTGAAGTCTAATGATGTTAAACACTGCACAGCTGTGCAGTGACTGCAGGCTCTGCCCTGGAGGCTCCTGCAATAAATGAGAGGAGAAATAAAAGTGCAGCTGAGTGGAAGTTGGACCCAGAAATCCGATGACACGCGTTACAGGATTATATGAAAGGAAGATGCTCCCCAATAATCAATGAATAAATCAATGCCAGCCCCTTTCAGAGCTGTTTTACTCAAGGTAGGAATTCTCTCGGGGGTTTGTTGTGGAATAAATTGCTGAATGTTTTAAAGAAAATGCTGAAAGACCAGCATTGTGATTTGGTATTTAAAATAAAAGACAGAGAGCATTAAATCACTGTGTTCCTCCATGTGCTTCCTGCTGTTTTCCCCCCCACACACACTTTCCCAAGGCTTTTGTGGATCTGAAGTTTGTATTTAATAATTAAAAGAGTAACTATGTGATATTAACTTATCACTTAGGATTTTTGCACTTAGTTAAATATTTTAGGGGTGCAATGAAAAGAACTATGAACTGCCCTGTTATTTCCTTGCATTGAGTTTTCCAAGTGCTGGAAAGAAAGAAACAGCAAGAAAGAAATTACTTATTAATTAGGATAAAAGTTGTCTACCCTTGATTTACATGATATACATGTATATGATGATATATATATATATGTATGATACGCATGACACACCAATTAGCTGGAAATATTTTCTTTACCATGTGAATTTTTTGTGTATCTTGGTGAGAAAAAGTGGGTTTTGGGAAAGCTGTGGCATTCCCAAAAATGCCCCAAATGATGTTCCCATGGAAATGCTGGGGTTAAATCCCTGAATATTTCACTGTTAAGTCATATACCCCATTTAAAAGACCAGCTTGTTTTTGAGTTATAACTTCTGTCTTAAATTACCTGCTGTTTCCATTTGTTTCATTATCAGTGGGGAAAATAGGAAATAGAATATTTTGATATTCCATTAATAGAATGGGAATATGAAAAATCTGTTTGGCAATAATGATAAACAGAATGGCTGCATAATTTGGGACAGAATCAATGACTTCTGATGGTTTGTTTGTCACTAAGTAGAAGAGTTCAGTTTTAGCAAGATCTAACTCCCAAAAAACACAGATAAAATACATTTAGGACAATAGATTGTCTGCAGTTTTTAAGTATTTTTTTTTAAGTAGTGCCTTTTTGAACACCTAAAAAGAAAATGAAGGTGCTGCTTTTATTGCACCCTTCAAATGGAGAAACTCCTGGATGGAAGGCTTAGATTTCAAAAGTTGCTCTGTATATTCTCTGTGTTCTCTCATATTTGGATATGAGACAACTGAGATGGAGGTTTCTTTTCACTCTGGATTTCAGTGATGAACTTCTGGAAGTTCTTATGTTTTCCTTTGGGTTTTGTTTTTTTTTTACACCGTGTTTTGTTTTAAAATGCATCAAATATTGGCTCACAGTGCCCAGTAATAACTTTTATTTACCTTTCTGTCGCTTAATCAAGCGATTTCAAAGTACTTCTGTAAAATCCTCATTACATCAATTCCGAGCACGGCAAAAAAAGGGCAAAAATATTTATGGCTTAATGCAACAGCAGCAGGGATGGAAGTAGAACATAGCCCTGAATCTGTTTATTGGCAGTTCTTTCCTGAATTTTACGGGATAATAATCCTCCTGCTCGGGTTTTATGGAGAGAAATCCACTTTGGCTCGCGCGGAGCAGTCTGCGCCGCTCTCGGTTTAGCGGGAAACGACGTGTTTGACATCTGAGTGAAACACCAGAAGCTGTCAGAGAGGGTTACAGACAATATTTGAATTGCTACAAATACCTGGCAGCAGCACAGATAGTCCTGAAAGTGTTTGATCTTGGTTGAGTGAAAAGCATGGGTAGAGTTTCGGGAACAAGTCGAGCCTCTCCGTCGTTCCCGTTGACGTGGAGACGGATTTGTTCAGCGGCTCTTTTTCCCTTGGAATTGTGGCTGGATGGAAACAGGAAGTTTTTCTAGTGAATAGAATGGTCATGAACGTGTTTTAGTTTTTATTTTTGAGCAAATAAAGTCGTCAGAGTCTGTTGTTTTGGAGCTGAACAGACCAGGTGGTTCGTTCCGGGAGGAGCAGGGTTTGGTGGGAAGCAGCACCTTGTGTTGGACATGGACAGGTTGGAGGGGGCTTGGAGCAACCTGGGATAGTGGAAGGTGTCCCTGCCCATGCAGGGGTTGGAACAGGATGATCCTTAAGGTCCCTTCCAACCCAAACCAGTCTGTGAATCCCTAATTGCTCACTCTGAGTCGCTTGGTGCAATTGTGGGGTTTTTCTGCCCCGTGTTTCGGGGTAGGGTCATAAAATAAATCAGGCTGGAAGGAACCTGGAGTCCTCTCAAGGGATGAGTGACTCAGAACTTCCCTCCTGCTGTTCCTGCTTCTCCTCCTGGAGCCCTGGCCCTACACAGAGCCTGAGAGACCTTCCTGATGGAGAAGGCACAGCAGAGCTTGTTCCTTGTCCTTGCTGGGAGGTTTTCAAATCCCAACTGGACACGGCCTGGAGGTCCCAGGTGTGGCCTCTTAGTTGGCCCTGTCACCTCTGAGGTCTCTTTGGGTCCCTCAGCTGTGTATGCCTGTCCTCCTAAACCCCCCACCTCCTCCTGCAGCTGTCCCACGTTTTGGCAGGGGCTGCCCAGGGAGGTTTGGAGTCCCCACCCCTGGAGGTGTCCAAGGAAGGCCTGGATGTGGCACTCAGTGCTCTGGGCTGGGGGACAAGGTGGGGATGGGGCACAGGCTGGACTTGATGACCTTGGAGATCTCTTCCAACCTCAGTGATTCTGGTATTTTCCTTATTCAGCTTTTTATTCTGGTGTATTAACAGAAACTCTTCTCGTTGGAGCAACAACATCGATGAGCTTCTGTCTTGATGGAGGGCGACGTTCCCATGGATTTGGGTTGATATTCCTGTGGCTCACGTTGGAAACTGGAATCCATAACTCCTTTGTTTGGCACAATTTACATTTGGGGTTTTTTTTCTCCTTTGCTCCATAACGAGATTTAGTAAATGAGGCTTCGCGTCACATGTTCCGTCAGAGACCAGATCCTTAACGTCCATAAATCCAATTGTTTCATTTTCTCCATTAGCCTCCTCTCAACGTGATCTTTTTTTATCTGCTCTGCTCAGTCTTTTAGGACTTCATTATTTGGAGAAAATGTACTGTAGCACATTTAGTGGTAATTACAAAAGCTTGTTTTAATTACAGTTGTCAAAGAACACGTTTTACGCCGCATTATTGTCGCTGCCGTTTCTAATTCGGAGAGAACCTCTACCTTTTTACAAGTGGAGATGAAAATTAACGTCCTTCTCTTCGAGTGATGTGTCCAGATGATTTTTGTGTGGTTAGGAGTGATTTTGTGAATACTGAAGGCTTTAAAAAGGAATTCTTTGAGGGGGGGAAGGGAGCAGCATATGTTCCTAAGAACGTCCATAAATTACCCCTGTTTGGAATGATGCATGGATTTATATGTCGAAATAGAAGTTTAAAAGATAAAAATGTGGCAATTCTACGTATGTTAAGTGTGGAAATTGAGAATTATTTATTGGGACACTGCAGGGAGTGGGTGAAGAGTGTAGGTTTGCTGACCATTGTTGTATTGATGAGGAACAAACCTTTTTAATCTGATTTTGTCCACATTCAAATGCAAGTGCACAGGGTGAGTGTTGTCCACTGCAACAGGGTTTGAGGGCAGATGAATTTAATGGACATCAAATCCCTGGAAACATTCAAGGGAGAATGTTCTGAGCAGGTTGATGCAGCTGAAGGTGTTGCTGCTCATTGCAGGGGGTCGGAGCAGGTGGTTTTTAGGGGCCCCTCCAACCCAAACCCTTCTCTGAAAGGCTAAATAACTTTGACAACGGGACACTCACAGGCTGGACCTGAGTGATCTCAGCATCAGTGAGTTCTGGGATTCACATCCACCTCCAACCTATGGATACACTCATCCAGCAAACCTCATGTGGCAAAAAAGGGATGGAAAATCTCCAGCAACACAACGGGGAAGGATCAGTTTGGAGATCTGCTGTCCCGTGGTGCTGGGACATCTCACCCATCCCACCCTCCCAGCAGTTCTCCCACAGGACTGTGGTGCTTCTGGAGCTGCTGCTGCTTCCTTTCCCCCCTTAATCCATTCCTTCAAAGTCCAGGGGCCCAAGGCCTGCAGATATTCCATGGGACCTTTCCCAGCTGGATCCACATTTCATTTGGCAAATCCCCTTCAGCTCATAAACCCTTTGTGACAGGGGCTCTTCCAACCCCCACACCCAATTCCAGGGCTCACTGGAAGCCTTGGATGTGCCTTGGGAGCCCTTGGTGTCCACTTACCCCATCCCCTGATGTTCTTGGTGGAGGAGATGACCATCAATCAGAGGACTTGGAGATAACTGATGATAATTTATAAATTTAGTGTAAAGCCAGACTCTTACTTGGAAGCAGGTCGTTCTTTTCCCAGGAAAATGCAAACTGGACCCATCTCAGGGTTTTTCCCCTGTAAACCTGATGGATAATAATGGATTTGGAGGTCGGAGTTGGCACCGAGGGGCAGCTGAAAACCTGGGACTGCTGAGTTTGAATCCTGCCTGCAAACTTATATTAAACTGCCTCATAATGGCTTTTTTTTTGTTTGGTTTTTTTTTGACTTAAATAATATCAATTTGTGGCTGCACACACCTGGAATCTCGTTGCATCCTGATAACCAGATTCCCTTTATTTACATTTCACGATTAATTATTAACCACACATTTTTTATGCTTGTTTGCTCTGTTTTACCTTACAAGGGACAAAATAAATGTGCATTTGTTGTATCCAGTGTGAGGAGGGTTTGGCTTCATCACCAGGTGTCCCTGCAGCCTGGAACAAGGCCATTCCCAGGAATTTTATTGGAGATATCCATTTTTTCCAGCGATGGCACCTCATAGCAGAGCAGAGCCAAATCCAGCTCCTACTTTGGAAAACGAAACCCAGGTTGGCCTTTAAATCCTGATCCAACTTCCTTGTGATTGTGAGGAAGAAATTCAGAAGAATTTCAGAATCAAACTAATATTTGATGTTAGTGGTGTATTTTTGGGGTATTAAATTTGGGTGGTTTTGGGAAGATGGGCTGTGTCTCCTAGAAAACACCCAAATAAAGGCTTTTTTAAATCAGAATTTCTTTGTGAAGAAGCAACAAACCAGTTCCAGTATCTCCTTTACACCTGAACAGCAGCATTGAGCTAATTGAATATCCAGCTACTCTTAATTATTTTCTCACAGCTCATTGATATTCACCAGGATCTTGTAACTGTGGCCCCATAAATATAATATTGCTTTCCAGGTTTTTCCTTTTGGCACTGAATTCTCTCCTATTGGCATATTTATAGTCTCCTGTATAAATGAATAATTTTATTTATTACTTATTTATTTGAACTTTGCTGTGTCTGAGTTACTGTACAAGTGTCAGGGGTGGAAGAAACTCCTGTTTTCTGAGTTTCTTACCCACCTACCAAATCTTCCAGTTACTTTCACAAGACAGGGACCCAAACCTTTGGATAAATAGATTATTTAGTATTCTTATAATTTATTTTTTTTTATCACTGATAGGTCAGAGCAATAAGTGGCACGACTGGTAATTTTTTTCTTGGCCCCTTTATATTTAGTGCAGTAAAATCTGATTTGATCACTGGTTGTCCTGAGGGGCAGGGGACCAAACCCAAAAAAACAACCTAAAAAACCAACAAACCTTCCA
>NW_021940724.1:609988-618944 GCF_001715985.3 Manacus vitellinus
TCCTTGTGATCCCTCAAGAATGGGATGAGGGAATTAATTCCTGATACAAAACATGGGAGTTTGGCTGTGGAATATTTAGTGCAATCAACTTTGAAAAAGCTGTAATTAGTGAGCCAAGGCTGATTAATTGGTGGTGGGTCAGGGCTGGAACATGAACGTGGGGTGGCAGCTTTGGTTCGGACAAGGTTTGGTTCATCTGAGAAAAATGAAATTAAATAATATTTATACTTACATTAAATAATTAAATAATAAAAAATAGAATTTGGCTGTGCTTTTTGGACTATTTTTGATGAATTTGCATTAAAAAAACCCAACAATTTCCAGTTGGTGGCATTTTTCTGGATGACAGATGATGACGTGCATGTTTCGGTGTCTTCTTGTGCTCTTTCTGTTCACCATGAGATATATAATGAATTTAATCTTAAATTTTCCATTTTTTTACATGCTTCAGGATATAGAAGTAAAGGTGAGTAGTTAAGGAAGAAACAACCGAAAAAACAAAGTTTTAATTGGATTTTATCATTAATTGTGGACCTGGGATGTGTTTGAGTTGATAATTTAGTTGTTAAATGCTTCAGAGCTTGTTCAAACCCACTTCTCTGGTATTTTCACTGGAGAACTCAGAGCTTTGCATGTTTTTCTCTATGTGGGGGTTTTAATGAGTTTTTATAATTCCTAATGAGTCTCCTTAATACAAGATGTGGGGAAATTCTCCAGATGAAAAGCCAAAAACATGTCAAATTGCTGGAAGCAGTGTGTCTTGAATGAACACCCAAGTTATATTGTGTCAAAAATAGAAATGTTCAGAATTATTCTGCATTATTTTAAGTTACTGGACATGGGAGTGATCCAGTGGTAAAGGATTCCAACTTACTTTGTGGATATTTAACCGACTGAGGAGTTTCAGAGGACTAATTATTAATTAAAAAAAACCAAACAAACAGCATTTCTATGTACTTTTAGGCAGATATTGGAAGGATTTGGTTCTTTCCAAACATTCCCATGCTTAGAATTAAGTTTCCCAGAGTTCACAAGGTGCATTCCAATAAAAAAAATTACAAATCCATCCCGGCCTGGTCCGTTTGGTTCCATTTCTGTGACGTTCCCAAATCCATTTGGCCAAACTCTGGCACAACTCTTGAGGAGGGAAGGGGAAAAAAAAAAAAAAGCACAATAGCCAATATCTTTGATCCAGTTTTAACTTTCTACTGCCTTTTTTTTTAGGCCAGGCAGCTGGAAGAGAAGGACAGGGAGCTGAAGAAACACGATGCCTACTACAAAGAGCAGCTGGCTCGACTCGAGGAGAGGGTAAAGCCTTTTATTTGCCATTTTGTGAGGAGTTTTCTGGCCAGTTCTTCTTTTTTTGGTCTGAACTGCTTCTGTCTCTGGCTCAATATTGACAAGATGGGAGGTTTGATGGGGAGAATATTGTTTTCTTTGCTGTGGGAGTTCATCAGTCACAGGAATTACCTCCAGAGAAATGAAATCACGAGGTTATTTTCTGCCAGCACTGGTGAAGGGCCAGTGGAAGTGAATAAATGTTCACCAACCAGCCTTAAAATTCCTTGGGAAGTGTGGAAGGACAGAGGGAATTTCTGCTTCCCTTGGATGGAGTTGGTAATCCCCCAAAAAGCCGTCAGGGCGTGGCGAGTTTAATGTTAATTCCAAATTTATAGTATGTTTAAAAAGCCCTTTTTCTCCCAGTAAACTTGGAACTCAAGTGCACAGAACACCCTGGCAGGCTGTGGGACGTGCTTTAACATATTGCTGTTCACACTCTGGTTCTTTATAGGGTGTTATTTTGTAGGATCTTAATTTCAAATAATTGCTGCTGCCAGCGTTTGCCAGCTCTCAGGTTGGTTGTAACCTGAACACATTTCCCCCCCATACCCCTCTGCCTTCTTCTTGAGCTTATCTGTTGTTGATTAATTCGGATTTTTGGTTTGGGGGATGATTAACAAGATACATATTCATTTATGCAGCTTAGCAGGCTGGGAGAGACCCCCTTGTTTTTATGGATTAGGGAGAGGAGCATGTTGCATGAATTATCAGTGTGTATAATTGCTCTTAATGAATATTTTAAATAGGGGACATATCTGATACCATCTCAGTGCTTTGTCCTGCCTTTTTGAAGATGACATTAATGAAGTCTGTGTTCTTGGCAATGAAAAAGAGTTTGAAAGGCTGAGGGGAAATTAGTTTAATGGTTCTAAATCGGTGCATTATTTAAACAGCTACAGATTAAGATCTTTCACCACAAACCCCACAGAATACCTTCCTTATTCTGAATTAACTGGCTGGCTTTGGGGGAAAAGCACCTGCAGGTTCTCAGCCAAACTGGTGCCTTTTGGGGTGGTTGCACCTGTGCTCTCAGTGTGTGGTGCAAGTAAACCTGGAGTAATTCATGGCAAAGGGTGTGGGATAAACCAGGGATCTTTGGAAGCTTTTCCTTTTGCCTCCTGAAGGTCCTGTTCAGCAAATAAGGTTTTATTCTTAGTTATTTTTAATGTTAGGGCAGGTTGCTGGTGCAGGGCCTTCTCTTGCTCCTGAGAAGTGAAGACTTCCAATGTGGAACCACGTTTTAACACGTGCATAAATATGTCATTGTGGTGTGCAAGGGGGGATAAGGACCTTTAAATAACTTCATTTGAGTTCTCCTGGGGTGTCATCCCCCAAATGCTGTGAGATAGGTGAGCTCTGCCACCCCTTGCCCATCTCCTTGGGCTTGGAATTCTCCAGGACCACAGCAGGTGGTTCGGAATTCCCTGTCTTACACCATGGATGATGTTTGCTCTGTCTTCAGAATGGAGCTTTTGTGATGCCAAAGCCTTGCCTTTAGATTCTGACTTTTTATTTGTGAGCTAAAAAACCTCTGCTTTGAGTTGTCATCCGGTTCGGTATCAAGGTACATGAGCATCTCTCTCCTGCACAAAAAAGGAGTTGTTCCAGCTCTGAAAG
Source organism: Manacus vitellinus (assembly GCF_001715985.3). NCBI lineage: Eukaryota > Metazoa > Chordata > Aves > Passeriformes > Pipridae > Manacus > Manacus vitellinus. The sequence goes on from NW_021940724.1 coordinate 612,947, forward strand.
GAGGTGAACTCTGTGCTCCAAATGTGACTTGGAACTTGTTCAGGGATGTGGAGATCACAGAGTGGAAACCTGGAGAAGCAGGGGGGTCGTGGATGCTGCAATTCCACCTTCTCCAAGGCTTGGCCTGCAGCCGTCGCCGAGGTTCATCCGGGAGCTCCCGGGTTGGGATTTTTGAAAATTGGGATGGTAAATAGAGGTTTAATAAAACAGGAAGGCCTGGGAATCACAGAGCATGGTGGAAGGCTGATTATTTGTTGCTAAACTCGTCCTGAAGGTGCAGAGTCAGAGCAGGGGGAAGATGAGAACGGGAGGTGTGGAGGGAGCGGAGCCGAGCTCGGAGGAGCAATGTCAGGCTGGAGGAATGTGCAGTGTGAGTCTGTCACCTGTGACAGAGAATGCTAATTGCATTCTCAGATCATCCTCACATCAAATGAGCACACTTTAAAACCCCTTCAGCTGTGCCTGTGTGGTATTTCTGTGTGTTGCATCACCGGGTGTCAGAGCTCATCTCGATGATTAATTGGCTTTTTGATTACTTAGCTTTTTCAATTAGGAGCTTCTTATTTGTGTTCTTCAGAGCTGCTGAAAAAACAATGCAGACGTTGATAATAAAGGGAGATGACAACAGAACAGATTAGTGTCAGCCTGGCGTGCTCCTTATGGAGAAAATTATCCATATTCAGTGCCAGATGAAGTCTGTCAATTATAAAATATTTCAGTGACTGAGAGAAGATGCTCAACCTTTCCAGGGCATTAATACAGGACAGAATAACTGTGCACCAGTGACAGCTGCGATACTAAAACATTAACAGTTCTGTTCTCCAGGGGAATATCTGTTCATAAATTTGGTTTATGTGCTAAAAACCTTTTGATACTTCCCCAAAACCCAGCAATTCCCCGAACAGCTGCCAGTGTTTCTAGGTCAGGGACAGCACATCAGCTATTAGTTAGTACATGTTCCACAGCAGCAAAGCAATGTGAGGGAGTTGAACAAAGGAGTTAAAGAACAGCCTTCCCGTGCTCTATAACTGACTGAGATGTGAAGGTGTTGTTGAGGTGTTCACACATTAGGCTTGGAGAGAAATTTGGGTTTTTTGCTGCCCACTTAGCGGGTTGATGGTGCTTCTTGGTTATGGTGAAGAACCAGAGTGGTGACACCACTGTCTGGTGTGTGCCCAACACTGTCCTAATGATTCACTTCCCGGTGCAAACTCCTGCACGTGGGTCAGGGCAGTCCCAAAAATCCCACAAATCCAGGCAGAGGATGGATGGAGAGCAGCCCTGCAGAGAAGGACTTGGGGGGTTGGTGGATGAGAAGCTCAACATGACCCGTTGCAGCCCAGAAACCCCACCCGTTGTCCAGGGCTCATCCCACAGCAGGGGTAACAGGGCAGGGGGAGGATTTTCCTCCTCTTCCCTTGTGAGACCCCCCTGCAGAGCTGCCTCCAGCTCTGGGAACAACAGCACAGGGACATGGAGCTGCTGGAGCAAATCCAGAGGAGGCCCTGGAGCTGCTCTGAGGGCTGGATCCCTCTGCTCTGGAGCCAGGCTGGGAGAGCTGGGAATGTTCCCCTGGAGAAGAGAAGGCTCCAGGGAGAGCTGAGAGCCCCTGGCAGGGCCTAAAGGGGCTCCAGGAGAGCTGGAGAGGGACTGGGGACAAGGCCTGGAGGGACAGGACACAGGGAATGGCTTCCCAGTGCCAGAGGGCAGGATGAGATGGGATATTGGGAAGGAATTGGTGTCTGGGAGGATGGGAAGTCCCTGGCCCAGGTTGCCCAGAGAAGCTGTGGCTGCCCCTGGATCCCTGGGAGTGTCCAAGGCCAGGTTGGAGCAACCTGGGCTAGTGGAAGGTGTCCCTGCCCCTGGCAGGGGATGGCACTGGATGGTGTTTAAGGCCCCCTTGAACCCAACCCATGCTGTGACTCCACGATGATAAGGGGGCATTGGTGGCATTTTAAACCATTTGATTTTTCTAGAAAAAGAGCAGAGTAAGAAAGAGAACAAGTCACATCTGGGGCAGATTGAGCATCTTATTACCTGGAAGAACAACCCTGTGACTTTGTTCTCCCTCATCCTCAGGTGTGTATCCACACACACTCCCACACTTACCCAGTGACTTTGTTCTCCCTCATCCTCAGGTGTGTATCCACACACACTCCCACACTTCTGTCCTGTTGTGTCCATCATTTTGTTCAGCTCCTCCACTTCCACTTCCCTTGTCCCACTGGCTCGGTGTCACTTCCAAGCCCCAATGACTTGGAGCCTTCATGAGCATCTTTGCCACTCTAATGTCAGGGTACCACTGGTTATGGTGCCCTCATTTTTGAGGTTGCCCTCAGTTTTGTCTGGAGAGCAGCTGGGTCCCTTCACCTGGTTGCTTTTGCTTTACTCCAGTTTTTAACGAAGGAATCCCGACCCTCTCCTGCTTCTCATGACAGTTCTGGCATCACACAGACTCTCAGTGAGGTGTGTCTGTGTGTGCTCTGTCTCTGAGACTGATGGGACTCCCTGGTTCAAATTTCCTTCAGCGATCCCAGCTCTTTTTCCTGTTGCTCTGCTTCCTCATGCTAATATGCATCATTAGGAGAATCATGCCCCAAGTCATGGGAGCAGAAGGAAATTAATTTTAATACACTGCTGTATGACACAACTGCTTAGTTTATCAGTGTGAATGAGCAAGAGATGTATCCCCATATTAATCAGGGTTATTTCTCACTGGAGCCAAGTTTCTGTGCTTGAGAGTTTCCTAGAAATACTTGCAGCAAGTGTTGAGCAGTCTGTGAATATGCTGATGGTGGGAGGTGATGGGATTATCCTGGAGAGGCTGAGGGAGCAGGGGGGGGCTCAACCTGGAGGAAAGGAGGCTCAGGGGGGACCTTCTGGCTCCCTAAAAATCCGTGGAAGGAGATTGGAGCCAAGGAGGGCTCGGGCTCTGCTCTCAGGGAACAAAGGGCAAGACAAGAGGGAACAGCCTTGAGTTGCACCAGGGAAAGTTTAGGTTGGATATCAGGGAAAAATTATGCAGGGAAAGGGTGGTCAAACATTGGAACAGGCTGCCCTGGGCAATGGTGGAGTCCCCATCCCTGGAGGGATTTAAAAGCCCTGTGGATGTGGCACTTGGGGACACGGGTCAGTGGTGGCCTTGGCACTGCTGGGGGAAAAGCAGGACTCTATGATCTTAAAAGTCTTTTCCAAGCTAAAGCATTCCATGATTCTGTGACTCTGTTAGCATTTGGAAGTTTTAGTATTAGGTTGGATCCTGGTTTAACAATGTCCAAGTTACTTCCCTGATGCTCCTCTCCCCAATCCTTGACCTCCACATGGCCCTGGGGGCTGGAGTGTCCTTTGGGCAGGGAGATTCCTGCTCCTCCCAGGGCTCAGTGCCTGCTCCCAGCCTGGGAATACAGACAGTAACTTCAGGGAATGTGATACACTTATCTGCATCCTTCTTTCCCACTACTTCAGTGTTGAAGAAGGATTTGCAAATCCTGAGTTCAGCACTTAATTTGGGGATTCTCCTTCCCACGTCGGGGCTGTCAAGGAGCATTAACCTTAAGGTAAGATGAGCACAGGGAGCACAAAGCTCTGAGCTGATGGCACATCCTCTTCCAGGTGTTAAATGGTATTATCCATCCTGCTTGCCACAGTAAATAGGATTTTGCTATTATGATGTGTCAGGATTTTCAGAGAAATCAAATTTACCAGGCACTAAACTGCCACCCTCTCTGCTGAGCAGCTTTATTCTGGGATCTTGTATTCAGCCTAATCCTGTTGGTGGGAAATGCTTATACCAATTGTGTGGGGAAATTATAACTTAATGATCTCTCCTTCTTTCTATTCAAGGCTTAGAATGGCCCTACATGCTTTGCAGTGATAGCCCCAGTGCTCAGGAAGGAGCTGAAGAGCAGCTTCCCAGCCAGGAATTGGCTTTTCTGGGGGTGTTTGGAATCAGCAGGAGCTCTCAGGTGCCAGCAGAGCGAGTCCCACGTTTGTTCAGATGCTTCAGAGCCTTGTTTACCTTTTCAGATCTCAACAACTAAATAATCAGGAGCTGTTTACTGGCTTTTTTTTTTTTTTGTAAACTGTATTTTGCAAGATGTAGATAACAGAGGGGGACTATTATGAAGCAGGATAATAAACCACAAACATTTTCATTCCCTGCGACGTGATTTAGTGATTTAAAGAGGTTTTTTTTTTTTGTTTCTATTTGTTTTCATTTATCAGCCTGTTTACTCTCTTTGCTCCCATGACTGTATCAGCAAGAATTTCCTCAGCAGAGGCTGGTTCTGCTCTCACCTCTCGTGTTTAGGAGTTTGTATTTGCTACAGCAAACATGTTTATTCTCCCCAGAGTCGTGCTGCATTCCCTCAGTCTTCCAAAGCCAAGGAGCAGGGATGTAGGTGTTTGGAGACTCCAGGCTGGATCCAGCAAAGCAGGGAATTATTTTGCCTTTCCTGAGGTAGGGAAAGCTCAGCAAACCCCGTATCCTTATTCCTTTGCACACATGGAATTACTCCAGCAGTCTCTAAATATCCATGGGTTGAGAGAAAATAGCTCCATCATTCCTATTCTGCTTCTATTTTTGATACATTCTTGGTGGTTTTGTTGTGTTTCCATCTCTCTGGCTGGCTCTATTCCTCTTTATTTCCCTCCCTGTATCAAATAAATATATAAATATATATATATATGCACACTCACACAGCCTGTCAGTGCATTAACTCTATTTCCAAACACTTCTCCGATAGAAGCAATAAAATACATTACAGCTTCCATTTGATGAATTCCACTGAGTGCCACATCAGATCACTGCTAATGAATTGTGTTATTTCTGGGAAGTTTGTGGTGCCTTTTCCTTTTTTCCAGTGGATATTCAACTGCAACAGCGAATATCCCAAACCGCTGCCGAGGAGAAAAATCAAGATATATTAATTTCCCCTCTTTGTGCTTGGGCCAAGAGACTTTTCCGTGTCTCAGCTCGTGTGCTGCACCAGGGAGATAAAAGCAGGAGTTCATCAGACTTTCCCAGTGCTTTGTATTTCCATTTTTGCTCCTGAAAACCACCCTTTTCAGCGTAATGTTTTTGTCAGCTTGGCACAATAAAACTGTCAGCCCGACCTGTGATCCTGCCACTATTAGAATATTCCTCTCTTCAAATTCCATTCTGTTTTTGGGAGGAGGGGACACACACAGAGCTTTTGTTGACTCGCTTCTTGCCTGGCAGGCTGAGATTAGGAAAACTTGCTCCCAATTATGGCACCTGAAAGGTGCCCCCTGAGTGACAGGCTGGGCTGGAGCCTTCGCCGAGTCCTGCCTTAAATTCCCTCCCTCCGTATCTTGCTGAGCCACAATCATCCTTCTCACCCATTTCCCTGCTCATAATCTTCTATTTACCATGTCTGACTAAGCAGCTGAGATGTTTATTATTAAACACATATATTTTTTTTGCCCCTCGGGGCGCCCAGAGTGCGCCAGAGTTTCGTGTTTGCCGTGGAAAAAAACCCCTGCTCCGTTCTCCTCTTCCACTATCACATTTCCAATCAATAGCTGAGCTGAAATGCTGCTTAATAACAAAATAAGGAGTTGTTCCACGCTGAATAGGAGGTATTGATGTTGCTCTAAATGTTTGTGTATAGATTATTTTTCCATCCTGTGTGTGCCTGTGTCTTTATGGAGAACAACAAAACCTGCCATAACTAATATTCCAGGTTTTTTTTTTTAAAACCTGTGCAGGAAAACTCCTGATAACTTTTAATGTGTAACCACTGGTTTCATACAGGTTGTTTGCAGTCTTTTTTATTTTTTATTTCTCCAGTATGAGCAAAGCAAGGGGTATTAGGAAGGTTTTTAATTTGTGCTAGTTTTAGTTTGGGGAAGAAGATGAGTAATTTCCATGGTTTTTGGTTTGTAGGAAGTTTCAGAAGGTCTTGGTGTGATGGAATTGTGGATAACTCAGAGGCCTGGAGCAGGGATGAGTTTATAGAATCATGGAGTGGTTTGG
>NW_021940724.1:619896-621949 GCF_001715985.3 Manacus vitellinus
GACCAAAGAAATGGAAATAATATCTGTCAGGAATTGGCTGTTTATACAGAGCTTTGTGTTTATCTGAGTATTATGTAAGTTTGGAAAGATGATTTGTTTCTAAACCCCATTTCTCTTCCTGCAGCTTTTAAATTCTGCCTGCTTTGGTTGTATTCTTTTTAACTTTTCCTCAGTGACACAGTTATCATTATCAGCATCTCCTGCCCTCCTCCTGTCCTTTAAGAACAGGAATTTATTCCCAGTCGATGATAACTGGTCATCATTGATCATTATTTTCCTCTGAGTGTTTCGATTTGTGTTTAAGTCACTTGGTTCCTGGTGCTTGGGAAGCCTGGACACATTTTCCTGTAGTTCCTAGAAATGGAAACAGATAAGGATAAACTGTGCTGGGGGTTTCTGCACTGGGGGGGTGGGGAGGCCCTGGCACAGGTTGCCCAGAGAAGCTGTGGATGCTCCATCCTGGAAGTGTCCAAGGCCAGGTTGGAGCAACCTGGGCTAGTGGGAGGTGTCCCTGCCCATGGCAGGGGTGGGACTGGATGGTTTTAGTGTCCTTTCCAACCCAAACCAGTCTGTGCTTCCAGCAAACTGAGAAGCAGAGAGGTCGAAAAGCAGCTCCTTTGCTTTCCCTCCTCTTCATTCCCGTATCTGAAATCATCTTGTGAGGAGAACTGGATAATGCTTTTCCTCTGTCATTGCTGTCCTTGTCTGATGGAAGGATTGGGAACCACAGGGAGAGCTGGATAATGCTTTTCCTCTCCCATTGTTTTCCTGGTCTGATGGAAGGATTGGGAATCACAGGGAGAGCTGGATAATGCTTTTCCTCTGCCATTGCTGTCCTTGTCTGATGGAAGGATTGGGAACCACAGGGAGAACTGGATAGTGCTTTTCCTCTCCCATTGCTTTCCTTGGCTGATGGAAGGATTGGGAACCACAGGGAGAACTGGATAATGCTTTTCCTCTTCCGTTGTTTTCCTTGTCTGATGGAAGGATTGGGAACCACAGGGAGAGCTGGATAATGCTTTTCCTCTGCCATTGCTGTCCTTGTTTCATGGAAGGACTGGGAATCACAGGGAGAGGGACCTGCCTGTTTGTGAGGAATGGGATCTCCCATGGGATGCCTGTCCCACAAAAGGATCCCAGTGAGGCCAAGCAGGTCGTTCGTCCAGCACCACTCACTTTTCTGGATGCAAATGAATCCCAGATAAACCTTTCAATGTTGTCTCACCCCCCTCAGTGCCCATCTCTGCTCTGGGTTTGTGTGGTTTCATCTGCGCTTCCCCCCTTCCCTTCCTCGAGGAGCAAAGAAAAGGATCACGAGAGAGGGTTTTTAATAAAGCAAAATGGAACAAACTGAAGGAATTTTGTCATCTGAATGTTAAAAATGGTGTTTATCTCTTTGCATAGGATATGGCAAACTGCTTTAACATATGGGGAGTTAATGAATAAGCAGCTTTTGCCTCACCCAGGTCTGTTCCCTCCTCCCACCATCTTCCCTTCAGAAGCTGAAGTTTGGGAACAAATCCTATACTAAATTAACTCTGTATTAAAGCAACACTTAGGGAGATAGTTTGCTGGATTTCTCTGTTGTGGTACAATATTTAGAAAACGTTGCAACTCTAAATTGAGCCCCCTGAGAAGTAAAACACTGCATTTTTAGGATACCTTCTAGAGGGTGTCCTGTTATGTATTATGTGGAAAAATTCTCCAGGAATAATCCTTTAGTCCGTTTCAGTTTCCTCAGAATATGACAGAAATATTTTCCCTTAAACTTGTCTATTTTTTTTAATATTCTCATACTTTCTTAAATATCCCTGTGATTTTAATTTTGGGCAAGCTGGATGTAAAAAAAAGAGTGGAATACGCAGGAGTTCACATTTTCACTTGTGTTGTTCCCTGTGCTTTGTGCAATTGCATTTCAAACCAAGTAGTGTCGGATTAATGTATGTATTTCAACAAGTATGAAAAGATTATTTGAGTGTCCTTTCTCTTTAAAGCAGCACCAAGTTGGGTGGGAGTGCTGGATGTGCTGGAGGGCAGGAGGGCTCTGCAGAGG
>NW_021940724.1:622589-625894 GCF_001715985.3 Manacus vitellinus
TGGAGGGACTTCAAATCCCTGTGGATGTGGCACTTGGGGACATGGTCAGTGGTGGCCTTGGCACTGCTGAGGGATGGTTGGACTCTTTGATCTTAAAAGGCCTTTTCCAACCTAAAAAATTCCATGATGAGACAAAAGCAGTCCCCTTTCTGCCTAAGCATTAGTTAGTCCTTTGTCTCATTAGAAAACAATAATGTTTATGTGAAATGGTGCCACGTTTATTTTTTTGGTAAATAGTCTTGTCAACGTAAAGGCTGAAATCCTGGAACCACAGAAACAGCCTTCCCGGGCTCTCACCAGCTTCGTTTTCACTGCTGTCACTCTGAGTGATATTTTAATTTTTCCTGCCCCTAAAAATACTTCAGTCCTGTAACCAATAGATAAATTAGGAATCCCCAGGAAACGCTGCAGAATGTTCCTGTTTGCCAGCACAATAAATACAGAGTCTAATAAATGTCCCCTTACATCAGGAGGGGGCGTCTAATGAGTAAATGATGGGGAAAGGAATTTGGGAGATAAACGATCCATCCGATCTGAGCCGACAAACAATTTCTTCATAACTTGGCCTCTGGTGGGAGAGAGCCCAGAGGAGCTGCTGGGACACGGAGCTGGTCATGGATCATTCCCATCTGGGTGGATTTTGGGATGGTGGTTTAGGTTTGTGAACAGAGAGCTGAGATTCGGACCCGGCTTTTTCCACGTGAGGTTTTGCTGGTTCACCGTTTGTAGACACGTTACAGGAAAAAAAAAGGTGGTGGATTTAATTCTTGTTTCCATAGTGTAAGCATGAAAAATGCTGTTTTTTGGGAAAACTTTGTGTAAAGATCCATTTCAGGCGACTTTTGAGAGGAAATCTGTACTCTGTGCCATGTCCTGGGGTTGGTATTTCTTATTTTTCATCTCATTTTGTGGTGCTTTGCACGTGCAGGAGCAGTTGTGGCAACATCTTGACATCAGGGAGAGTCTGGTCACAGACTCTGAACCAAAATCTTAGAATGTGACCACATTTTAAGCCCTGCAGAGAAAAGAAAACAGGTCTGCCAGCTTTTTATACCATTATTTGTGGCCTGGATCTCAGCTTTAACCTGGCTTTGCCACAGGAGTGAAAGCTGAGGTAAAGAGGGTTTTTTTTTCCTGCATGGAGAATTCAATGCAGAAATGCAAAATTCCGTAGTTTTCTGTATTCTGTGAAGCTCCTCAGAAACTAAAAGAGCAACTTTAAAGGGGTGGGAGGAGAAACTCAAATTGAAGATGACCAGGAGGGTTTGTAGGAAGAAAACTGGAGAAAATAGGAGAGGAGAGAGAAAATCCATTGGACTCGGTGACAAGCCCTGTGACAACTTCTTTCCAGCCAAGTTTTTGCTTTAAGGAGCAAAACCAATTTGTCTTGGGCATTACTCAGATTCCTTAAAAATCCCTGACTCCCTGTTCCTTCAGGAGGAGTGAAGGAGCTGGCACTGAGTTTCTGTCTTTGTGAGATCCTTCCTGGGAAAATAACGTGTCATTTTTGCGTGGATACTTCCAAGGTGGAAGTTTCTTCTCTTTTTTTATTCCCATTTCCCTGTTTTCCCCCCCTGTTTATGGGTTCTGTGTGTGTGAGAACAGAAATGAAATAGGTCTGAAAAAGGTGGGAGGGCTCTTGCTGTAATATCCCAGTTAAAACCAGAGCTGGGAGAGGGGACAGAAATGCTAATTCGGGGCTGGTTCAGCTCCCGATAAAGTGTGTCAGGGAGAATTAAAAGTTCCCTCATCTCACACCTTTGGAACTAAAAACATTTCTATCCCAGAGCTGTGATTTTTCAATACACTTCTATTCACATGCAGATTGCTGAACCTCAAAAGGCCTTTCCTTTTGAAATATGGAGAGATAATCACGTGTTTGAAAGGAGGAGATGCTCTCCTGCCACTGGAAATCTTATTTTTTCCCCCCCATGCCAGACAGTTTAACCCTTTGTGGACCCTAATCCCACAGGAATATGGATTTAGGCACAGGAAAACACCAGAAACAGAGCTGTGGTAATTAGGAAGCAGATTCAAATAAACCATAGCAGAGGAGTACAAACGTGTGCCTAATTCTCCGAAAATAATTAAAATTGTTTTAAAGTCTTCACTTAATAAAATTGCACCGTTTTTCATATCTGGTACCACTTTAATCCAGTTTGAAGATCCTTTTAAAAAAATTACTGTTTATATATTTATCCAACATAAAGCCCAAAGATATTCCTTGTCCTGCAGACAGAGACAATAATACAGAATATTTTTGGCTGTTTGATCCCATATGTATTTTTTAAAGCATTGCAGATAATTTAAAGTGTTACTCTGTGCCAGCTCAGATAGCTGAGTCCATGCCAGGCTTGTTGGGGATTTTAGGAATTCATGGAATCATGGAATCACAGAATGATTTGGGTTGGAAGGCACCTTAAAGATCATCTCATTCCACCCCCAGGGACGCCTTCCACTATCCCAGGTTATTCCAACCTGGCCTTGGACACTTCCAGGGATGGAACAGCCACAGTTTCTTTGGAAACCCGTGCCAGGGCCTTGGAAAATTCACCATTTTTTCATTACCTCAGTTTCTCCAAGCGAGGGAAGAACAATGTAATCATCAAAATATATTCTAGAGAGTGAATTCCCTGATAAATTCCCTGGAAGGAAATATCTCACACCATTTATTGCCTGGAGAAATGAGTGAAAATGTGCCATCTTTTCCATTAACCATTTTATTCAGCAACGTGTCTGGAAATGTGAAGGCGTGATTCTGATTTATTTACTCATTTCTGGCATAACTTGTCTAACAAGTGTCCATTCCAGTGGCATTTTTGAACAGATCTCGACTTTTAAGACAGGAAATGGTTGGTTTTCGTGCCGGGCGGTCACTGTTTGAGGTGGATTCCTGTTCAGTGCAGTGAAACAGGATACAAAACTATTTGTTAGGGAGTGATATCTCATGCATCAGGTTTGGACAAACCCTCCTTTGTGGGATTTAGAGCAGCTTTAGGGGCTGGGTGTGCACGTGGCTTTCGGGATTACGACAATAATACTGAGATTTTCACTCCTTTTTTCATCCCCGTCTCCCGCTGGGTTTCGGTTCCAGGAGCTTTGTGTTCCCCAGGAAATGTTGGATGTGAACACAACACGCCAAAATGGTGATTTTTGGGAGCTCTGGGGTTCTGTGAAGTGTAAGGAGGGGAGGGGATTCTGCCCCTCTGCCCCCTCAGGGGAGACCCTCCTGCAGAGCTGCCTCCAGCCCTGGGAACAACATTCCTGAAGGATGTGGAGCTGCTGGAGAGAGTCCAGAGGAGGCC
>NW_021940724.1:626502-633438 GCF_001715985.3 Manacus vitellinus
CGCTTCCAGATAATTCTTTGCCAACCAAACACGGCCCAGACTGTGTTCATGGCACCTTTCAAACAGCTTTCACCAGCCTCCTTCCTTCTGAAGAGTTTGCTGCTGCTGCTGCTGTCACTTAATTTTTTGAAACTTTCTCTAATTATATGTTTAAAATAACGTGCAAGAACGCTCGTGACTTGGAGGAACTCCTGCAGCTGAGCAGGAGGAGCATTCCAGTAGGATCTCAACTGAGCAAAACAAAATAGGGCTGCTTAGAGGTGAGGTGAATTATTGGATAATAGTGGAGGTTGGACTTCCTTTTGTTAGAAAATGTGGAGAAGCTGGGGAGGGGGTTATAAATGCTTTTTGAAAAGCAGAAAACGACCCTTTTAAATTCAGAAAGCTACAGCGAATTTTGTTCCTTGAACTGTTGCCTCGAACTGACAGGAGATGATTTCAGATACTTGTAAAATTGAAAGAACTTCATGAAAACCTGGGAAATCCTCACAAGAGCTGTGCTTTTATATTGGAAAATCAAGTGTAAAATGCTCTGTGTGTTTGCACCGTGCAATGTGTGGAATATTTGTGAAGCGAGAGTTTTACCAGTGGTTGACAGAAGAAGGATTTAGTGACAATATTTGAGGGGACATCTGATGTGTTTTTACTTGACTAATTGATGCAATGAAAAGTTTTTTAGACACATGAACCTATTTTCATGAGTTTACTGACACTGCTTTACTTCTCTTCTTGTCCAGGCCTTAAGAATTTGAAGATTTGGGTAAATGGGAAGTTTCAGTTCCATAAATACAATTTATAGCAACAGAAGGGGTGTTTTTCCCACAGTGGATTTAAGACACTTGACCAAATCAAAGCTGTGGGAGCTTTTGAGAGTCACTTTTGTACTGCAGAGGGAGAAAAAAGAGTCAAAATATTGACTCTATCAAGTTCATTCTCAGTGCTCTCATGCTTGATAATGTGTTACATAAAATAAAATGCAAAAATCAAACCTTACAAGTGCTTCCATATATTCTCAGGCAGCTCTGGAATCAATACAGAGGGATTATTTATCTGGCTGGACCTGTTGCTGAGAGGAATGAAGGGAGAATTACAAATGATTGTGGTTGGCTTTCTGGTATTTTGAAAAGAACTCCTCCGTGTGACTCCTCTCTCAGTTGTTATGTGTTATTTTGAGGTTGTTTGGGGCATAATATAAGTGTGTAACAGAGGATTTGCTGCAGAGGAGTTGGTCTAAATTATGGGGTCTTTGTAGATCACAGAAAGGTTTTGGAAGGGACCTAAAAGATCATCCAATTCCAACCCTCTGCCATGGGAAGGGACACCTTCCACTAGCCCAGGTTGCTCCAAGCCCTGTCCAACCTGGCCTTGAGCACTTCCAGGGATGATTTCCAGGGGAAATTTTGAGTTCCCAACATTTCCCAAAATAAATGGACATGTGCATATGAGTGTAGCACAGGAAGCAACTAAAAATCTATTCAGACTGATGAGGGAAAAGTGGAAGGCTGTGGATGTCTGGAGAAATCCAGGTGTGCAGCACAAGGGATTCCTTAAAATGGAAAGGGAAAGTAAAGACAAACATATAAAACATAATGAAGGATAAACATCTGTAGGACAGAATTTACACTAAATACCTGTGGGATGGCTGGGAGGTGGAATAACAGCTCCAGCTTGAAGGAGGACTGCAGGAGGGGGATTGGAATGGGTGGGAGGAATAAACAGAATGCAGGAAAAAGAACCTGGTAAATAGTGAGAATCATCTGCAGAGGTCAAAAAACATAGTTACAAATGTTTGTGGAAGTCTGCATTTGAATTATTTGGCCTGGTGTATCATCCAGCTGTAGGAATTCCATGGATTTTGCCTCATTCAGAGCAGTGCAGCCCCTTTTTTTTACTCCAATAATTTGGTGCCAAGAATCCCACCGTGCCACGCTGAGACGCTGAATCGCTTTCCCAGCTCCTGGGTTTTGTATCAGCAGGTTTTTGGGGGAGAAAGCCCACCTGCCTTGGGTTTGGCTGCTTTTCTTTCAGGAGGCAGCTTCTGAGCAGGATGGCTCTGCTGGGATCCACTGTTGGAAGAGCCCTGGAAAACTCCCCCATTAGTTTGATTTAAACGTGCTCTGAGCTCGTTTTGTTTCTCGCTTCACTAAAGCAGAGTTCTCAGTCTAGTCTGAGTGTAAAAGGTAGTTTTCTTGGATTCAGGTGCTTATCAGTCATCCAAGAAACCCCTACACTGTTTTTCACCCTGGAATTCTTTATATCCTCAGCATTCTCGTTGTTCCAGTGCTGATGTTTCCTCACTGCTCACACGGTGTTCAAAGCAGCTGTGAAAGACCCTCCCTGAAGTACTTCAGGGCTTCATCACCACCAAAAAGTGTGATTTATGTGTGGTTTTTGCTTTTGCTGTGCAGCATCAGCTGTCAGGCAGTTGATCTAAGACTTTCTGCCTCGATATCTCGTGGGTGGCTTGACATGGATCATGAACTTCTCACAGTGAGAGATGATCTCTCCACATCCCCCTCTTTCCTCTCCTGTTCATCCTGACAGCAACACCAGCATTTAGAGTATTTTAAATCCAAATAAACATCCAAACATCTGGTCTGACCAAATGCAAATATTAGAGAGGTTCTGAACACCAAACTCATCCTGTTTGGATGCTGCAGCTCAGAATCCCACAAGGTGAGGACTTTGGTAGTATTGATCAAACTTGGTCGATGCTGAGACAGTTCCCCCAGGAAAGATCCCACAAACAGCTCAGAAAAACACAGACAAAACTTCCTAAACCTGTGACAGAGAGACAGGAAGAAGCCTGTGCCCTGACACCACTCTCAGGGTTGTTGGATTGAAGGAGACAGAATATTTGAGAATTTCTTTCAATAACTTGATTCGCTGTCTCTCGAGGGCTGGAGCATAAAACTGTTCCTTGTGGCAGCATTGTGCTTTTCAAAACATGGTAATCCTGCACTCATCATGGCCCAAGGCAGCCAATCTAAGGGAGCAGGAGTGGGAGGAGATCTAATAAACAGAGCTAAACCAGCTACTTTCCATTTATTTGCAAGAAGATGGAGCTAAATTGTGATTCTTTCTGCTGGGCTCCTGCCACAAGCTGAATTTCACGTGCAGCTGCAGAGCAGGTTGCACATCTGCAAGCCAAAAGAGATTTTCCTTCTGATACCAGATCTAGGCCTGCCTCTGAGTTTACATGTTTATGGAGTTGTTCAGACTGAAAGGGGCCTTGGGAGGTCCAACTGAAGCAGCACCAGCACTGAGACAGATGAGATTGCTGAGGGCTTTGTCCAACTGGATCTTTGATGACCTCCAAGGGTGGAGGTACCACATTTTTGGACCTCTTTTGCCTGGAGGAAAATATTTTTCCTTTTATCAGTAAATCAGAAGCTCTGTGGTTTTGATTTACAACCTCTGTCACTGCACATCAGTAAAGGTCCTGTCTCCATCTTGTTGAGAAACTTCTCTTAGGGCTTTTAAAGCTGCTGATGGGTCCCCCCAGATCTTCCTCTGCTCTGGGCCATGTTCCCTTGGCTTCTCCTTGTAGGGCATGTGCCCCCAGTTTGGTGTCACCTGCACACTTGGTTACCATGCCCTCCATCTCTGGGGCACTGATAAAGGTCTCAAACAGCCCTGAGGAACTCCAGCAGTAGTTGGCCTCCAAGCAGAGCCTGATGATCCAACCAAATTCTCACCCAGAAGTCACAAAAGTAATTTCTTCCTATTCTTTTGACCACTTTCCTGGGATCTCCGAAAGCAAACCAGAAGGAGCTGGGAACAAGTGGTGGTTAAAGGGATTTTCACAAAATCACAGAATGTTCAGAGCTGGAAGGGACCCACAAGGGCCATCGAGTCCAACCCTCAGCCCTGCACAGGATCATACCCAGGAGTCACACCCTGTGCCCCAGAGGATCATCCAAACTCTCCTGGAGCTCTGGCAGCCTTGGGGTTGTGCCCACTGCCCTGGGGAGCCTGGTCAGTGCCAACCACCCTCTGGGGGAAGAATCTTTATTTAATATCCAACCTAACCCTGCCCTGACACAGCTCCAGCCATTCCCTGGGTCCTGTCCCTGGTCCCCCCAGAGCAGAGCTCAGTCCCTGCCCCTCTTCCCCTCACAAGGAGGTTGTTTCCCAGGTTATTTCTCTGATTTTAAGACTTCTTCTTAAGATTTTGGGCTGTAGAGCACAGAAGAGCTGCCTTGGACTCAGCACCGTCTCTGGTACAATTTTGCCAAAACAGCTTCCTGGGTAACCTCAAATTATCTTCTCTTGAGTCTCCAACATCTCTGGACTTGGTTTTTCGTGCAGCTGTGAATGAATGTAATAGAAGACTTAAACTAAGTTGACTTTGTGCTTCTGTAACAAACCTGTGTATTTTAAAATGGTGATGAACCTGTGGATATTGGAATAAAATAGTGGAGTATCCTTATAAACCATTCCTGGGCAACCTGGTCTAGTTTAAGATCTCCCTGCCCATGGCAGGGGGTTGGAACTGGGTAATCTTGAATGTCCCTTCCAAGCCAAACCATTGTGGGATTCCAGGATTCCAGGCTCCTGCTGATCCTGCTTTGCTTGTGGGCCACTGTGGTGCCCCATGGTGTGGCTTTTACTCGGCACAAGTGGCCCAAAATTAACTCCATGAAAACAACCAGCAGCAGGAATTTATCATCCTAATTCCTGCACTGCCACCTGTACCTGATGCCACCAAGAGAAGGGATTTCCCAGCTTATATTTCTGGGGCATCACCCCTGGCAGCAGCAATTCCCGTTCCTCTGTGCCTCAAAGACTTGGCACGTTCTTCTGCCATTTTTTGGGGGAGGGGGGGCAAAATTTTCTTTGGTACATGGAGAAATAACACCCAATTTTCATTCTTGAGGTGAATATAATTCAAAATGTGTAACGGTGAGATGAGAAGGCAAATAAATAGGCATAATTTAGATGAGGCATCTTGTCTTTGCTGGGAGACATAAATACAGTGGTGCATTCCCACGTGCACCTCCGAGATTGAGCACATTTGTATTAACAGCAGTGCTACAATTACATGCAGATTAGATGCTTGGCTGAATAGCTGTAAGAACTTTGAATAGATTTGTCCTTCTCACAAAGGTTTTCATTTTCTTTGGCAGCTCAGAGTGTTAACAAATTAGAGATCGATGTTCTACCAGGGCAGGGGAGGGAAGTGAAGCATAGCTGGGCAGAAACTTCAGAGACATTAATAGTTGCAGTTAAAAGTATTAGTTAGTGGGGCCTGAAAAACAGAATTGGAAATTCAAATGAGAAGGTCACAGAATTCACTGCTTTTCAGATGTTATCTGCTGCTAACTGAGTTAAGGATTTTACCCCACTTGCTGCACATTGAGTGCCTCTGACAACCACACGAGTCATGGAATCAAACAAACACAGGTGGGAAGGGAATTGTCTTCCTGCAGGACGTTTTCCCACATACAGCTGTTGCTCCTTTGTTTCATATCATCACAGATTGGTTTGGTTTGGGAGGGATCTTAAAAAAGATCATCCAGTTCCACCCCTCTGCCATGGGCAGGGACACCTTCCACTAGCCCAGGAATATTTCTTTTGAGTGGGTCTTAGGACTGCCTCTTCCCGTGGCACCTCCAGCAGCTTTGTTTGGGTACCTGGTTGCTGTTTTGTCCCCCTGTAGAAACAGATATGTGGTGACACTGGGTGTCCAAAATCCTCCTTCAGTCCACAACAGTTCACACATCTCTTCTATCACAGGGACAGGCTGGGCCAGGACCAGTTTCTTCCATATTTGGTAAAGGCAGAAGAGAGGGAATTGCACTTGAATTGAAGACAAGGCAGGAAATGTGGAGTTCTAGGCAAACTCCCCCAAAATCCTGACATTGGTCTTAGCCTGAACTTCCTTATCAGGAAGGATCCTGTAGGCTCAGCCCAGGATCTCAGATTGCTGCCTCACCTTCTTTTTAATTGTGAGGCTTCTCTTCCAGTTTTAATTCCCTCTCCCTGCCTTGCTGCAACTTTTCCCAATTACTACACATAAAAGTGGGACAAAATGAATGCTACAAAAGCTCATCCCCTGATCTGTCCCTGCAGCTTCAGTCTCTGTTTCTGAGTTGTCCTGAAAATCCTCATTGCATGGTTGAAGCCTCTCATTTAGGGATCTTTGGGTGCTTCTCTGAAGGTGCCTTTTGTGCTGGAATTCAGTGTTGCTTTGGGCAGCAACCATTCTCCTATGGAAAGATACTCCATTTGCATAGATTCCCATAAAAGCTGAAATATTCCCAGGCACAGAGAACCTTCTGGTCCATCCAGTGGGTTCTGATGACAGTCCCAATGAGGGCAGTCAGTCCCCTCCTTCAAAAATCAGCTCATTATAGGATGTAAAAACAAGAGTAGGAGTCTTCAGCGTTCTGTAGGTTCCCTGCATGAGGAATTGGACATCTTTAGTTTCCTCTCTGGAGCTGAAAACTGCAGCAATTGGCTGACTGGAGCAGCTGCAGCAAATAAGAGGAGTCATAACTTGTATAAAAAATAACTTATCTAAAAATTCAGGCGCAGGCCTGATCTGATGACATTTCAGAAGGGATTACTCCATCCATAGATCATTTGGAGGCACAATGAAGATGCAGTATCACTTGGGATTCTGGATGATGTTTTATGGTTGGTTTTCCATGGCTTGTTAAAATCAATTCTGTGACAAATGGAGGTTTTGAATTCGAATGAAAATGCCATAAAAAAAGGGTCATATTTATAAAGCTGTAATGGAATATCATTTGGAATTTGGGGGTATGCACACAAGAGTAGATGGTCTTACTCTCTCTTTATTATTTCTTCTTCCCTAATTCCTCCCCTCCTTGCTCACTTTGTGCTTTTAGTGGCAGTTTCACAGATTAAACTTGACTGGATGCTTTAAGTTTATTTCTTCTTCCAGTTAATCTTGTCCAGAGGAGGCCC
>NW_021940724.1:634380-637539 GCF_001715985.3 Manacus vitellinus
AAAGTTAAAATAGGTTGCACAAATGTCGCCCCCCTCACATTGAATCCATTTGGGGATTTAAGAGCCCAAAGGGCTTGAAAGCAAAAAAATTCAATGCCACAAAGCAAGTAATGGTGTTTCTGCAGTGAAAACTCTTTCACCAGGTTTTTAATAAAATAGTGCAGATAGGTGATGTATCTCTAGTGAAATTAAATGAGGGATCTCAAGTTCTCCTGGTTCTTTTGATAATCTTTTATCAGCTTGGATGACACGATATCTTTCAGAACTTTGCCTGTGCTGAAAATCTGAAGATTTTTCAGCAGAGAGTAAAACATGTACTTTGTGCTTTGAGGTCCCCCATGCAGACAAAACAGTGACCTTCTGAGGGGCTGGAGGGATTTATTTTCTTGCCCAGACCTTTGAAATCAGAGCTGTCAAGCAAAATAATTCTTCTCTTATTCCTTCATAATATGTTCCTTAAGAAGCTTCTGCTCTCACTTCTGTTCAGGGAAGATTATTTCAGGGGCAACCAAGGTGAAAAGACTTTGGCCCGTGGTCAGATCTCCTTTTTCTCTGCCTGAATGATGGTGTTATTTATATTTTCTGTGGCTCTGTGTATTTATCAGGGCAAATTGGAGAGATTTTAAATTACAATTGAAGTTCTCTTTCACTTCTCTTCTACAGTCCAGCCCGTGTTTCTCTCAGCTCCCTGGTTTGAAGGTACCTCTGAAACAGGCACCACTTGTCACTCAGTTTGGTTGAAACACGGGCATTGTCTTTGAGCCAAAACCACTGGAATGGTTTGGGTTGGAAGGGACCTTAAAGCTCATCCCATTCCACCCCCTACTATAGACAGGGACACATTCCACTAGCCCAGGTTGCTCCAACCTGGCCTTGGACACTTCCAGGGATCCAGGGGCAGCCACAGCTTCTCTGGACAACCTGTACCAACCCCTCCCCACACTCCCAGCCAGGAATTCCTTCCCAATATCCGCCCTAACCCTGCCCTCTGGCACTGGGAAGCCATTCCCTGTGTCCTGTCCCTCCGTGCCTTGTCCCCAGTCCCTCTCCAGCTCTCCTGGAGCCCCTTTAGGCCCTGCAAGGGGCTCTCAGCTCTCCCTGGAGCCTTCCCTTCTCCAGGGAAACATTCCCAGCTCTCCCAGCCTGGCTCCAGAGCAGAGGGGCTCCAGCCCTGGGAGCATCTTCCACAGCAACAGAGAGGACTTTAAAGAGGGGAAGGTGTAATTCTGTAAGTGAAGACCTTTTCATGATTCACATGCCCAGGAACCTCAATCAAAGAGACAAATTCATTCAGCTGTAATATTTACTACAACTTGAGTGGCTTATTTAGTTAAAAGAATCCCAGGAATATCTATGAAATACATGGATCTGGGATGTCATAAACACAGCTGAGCTCTGTGTGTTCGTGCACAGGGTGCTCGATGCAGAACGTTGCAGGCGCTGTTGCATTTCTCTTCTCTTCCCTCCATCCTTCCCACTCCCCTCTCCACTTTGGGGAGAAAACAGCTGCCTTTGGCACTGTTTGGGACTTGTGAAGATCCACAACCCTGATCCAGGTGTGTTGTCACTGCTGCTGAGCTGAGAATTGGACTGTAAGTTTTGTCCTCCTCCTTAAATTAAACAGTGTGTGAATATGCAGAATATACGTCCAGAGTTAATCACAGAGTGGTTTGGGTTGTAGGGACCCTAAAGACCATCCAGTGCCACCCCCTGCCATGGGCAGGGACACCTTCCACTATCCCAGGCTGCTCCAAGCCCCGTCCAGCCTGGACTCAGACACTGCCAGGGATGGGAATAATACATGTATATTTATCTGGGGACTGAGGAAGTGATGTTATAGCACCATTTTTATTCTGTATTTAGGGAAATGACCATTGCCCTTTTATCCTGAGGATTAGGGAGGACTTGTTAAGTGAAACCTTATCTCTGGATTATACCAAGTTTATCTCTAAAGCAGAATCTGAGTGAGTTTCAAAGCAAGACCTGAGCCAAGAAACACAGCACACTTCATCTGAAATAACAAATGATTCCTTGATAACTTGAGTCTCCTGAAGGATTAAAACTTCTTGGCATAGATAGCAGCTCAGTTGATCACTTGAACTGCAATTAAAAAGTAGAACAAGTACACTCAGAATATTGTTTTTGTGTCAGAAATGCTCCTTCATGCTTGAAAATGATAAAAAATTGCGATCGATCCTTACAACTGTTGTGTTCATCTTTATTGATCAGGCCAAAGAAAGATAAATCACAGCCCAAATAAGATTATAGTGGATGTGGGTGTGGGAGGGGACTGGGGGTGATGGAGGACTATTCATCATCTCAGCCCCTGACCCGTCCTCGCTCGCCCCGTCCTCAGTCGCCGCCTAATCCCGGACCTATTGATTCCATCTCCATCCCGGAAAACCTGGACTTGGCTGTCATTGGGCAGCTGGGATTGCTGGATGCGAGGGGGTCACCGCTGTGAGCAGGGTTTCATTTGCACTTTTCTTACTGGCCAATGATGATTTATGAAAAAAATAAACGAGCCCACGTTCCCCGCGCGTGGAAACCTCGGTTCCGGGACAAATGAGTTATTAGGGCTGGATGTGGGAGGCAGGAGAGCAGCAGAGCGCTGTGCTCTCTGAGGTCTGGGCCTGACCTTTGACTGCAGCAGGTCTCAGCCAATTTGTTATAATTTGTGGGGAAAATATTAGCCTTGCAATACAATTTTCCCCCCGTGTCTGGAGCCAGGGGTTCGTTCGGCGATTTCGGTGCGTTTCGAGATTGCAATTCGCCAGGAAGAACCTTGGAAGGTGAAATCTGTAAGTGGAAAAGAAAAATGCTTTTCCTTTCTTTTTTTTTTTTTTTTTTTTTTTTTTGAGTTAGTTCTGAGTCTTTTGGAATATCATAAAGTTGTTTTTGCTGGAGTGGGCCCTCTTACCTGCCCCCCTCGTGACATGATTTGGCACAGATAGATGTTGCTCAGGACACGTTTACTAACCCAGTGACCACAGGCCCTGTGTCATCTTTGACTTTTACAGAAGACTGATCTCTCCATTTACAGGCTTTTCCCTAAAAACCTTGTTGGCCTTAATGTTCTTTCATACATCAATGTCTTGAGCAAATAAAACCGGTCACTTTAGCCACTATTAAAATTGGAATGACATTTTCCATGGACTG
>NW_021940724.1:641708-643663 GCF_001715985.3 Manacus vitellinus
AAGGGGAAAAAATAGGAAGTAAAAGGGGAAGATTTAGGAAGTAAAAAGGGAAAATAGGAAGTAAAAAGGGAGAAATAGGAAGGAAAATGGGAAAAATTAAAAAGTAAAAAGGGAGAAAATTAGGAAGGAAAAAAGGAAAAGTTAGGAAGTAAAAAAGAAAAAAGGAAGTAAAAAGGGAAAAAATAGGAAGTAAAAGGTGAAAAAATAGGAAGTAGAAAGGGGAAAATTAGGAAGTAAAAGGGGAAAAATAGGAAGTAAAAAGGGGAAAAATTGAAGTAGAAAGGGTAAAAATTAGGAAGTAAAAGGGGAAAAATAGGAAGTAAAAGGGGAAAAAATAGGAAGGTAAAAGGGGTAAAAATTGGAAGTAAAAAGGGAAAATTTAGGAAGTAAAAAGGGAAAAATAGGAAGTAAAAAGGGAAAAATTAAAGTGTAAAAAGGGAGAAAATTAGGAAATAAAAAGGGGAAAAATACGAAGTGAAAGGGGAAAAATAGGAACGTAAAAGAGATAAAAATTGGAAGTAAAAAGGGAAAAAATAGGAAGTAAAAAGGGGAAAAATAAGAAATAAAAAGGGAAAAAATAGGAAGGGGGAAAAATAGGAAGTAAAAGGGGAAAAATAGAAAGTAAAAGGGGAAAAATATAGGAAGTAAAAAGGGTAGAAATTAGGAAGTAAAAAGGGAAAAAATAGAAATTAAGGGGAGAAAATCAGAAAGTAAAAAGGAAAGAAAAGAACAAAAGGGAAAAAATAGGAAGTAAAAAGGGGAAAAATAGGAAGTAAAAGGGGAAAAATTAGGAAGTAAAAAGGGTAAAAAATAGGAAGTAAAAAGGTTAAAAAATAGGAAGTAAAAAGGGAGAAAATTAGAAAGTAAGGGGAGAAAATCAGAAAGTAAAAAGGAAAAAAAAAGAAGTAAAAAGGGAAAAAATAGGAAGTAAAAGGGGAAAAAATGGAAGTAAAAATCAGGGTGTTCTTACAAATAGTCCCACTTTATTGGGACAGGGCTGCAATTATTCACCAAGTTTTATTGAGACAGCTTGGATTTCTTCCCCTTTTTAAGCTACACCTCTTTCAAGTGTCAAGTACTCTTATTATATATTAAATATTTCCTGATTTTTTTATACAATGAGTCTACAATTAGTTATCAAGTTTTATTGATGTGAATTTCTTCCCCTTTTTAAGCTACATCTCCTTCAAGAGTCAAGTGCTCTTATTATATATTAAATATTTCCTGGGTTTTTTATACAATGAGTCTACAATTAGTGACCAAGTTTTATTGAGACAACTTGGATTTCTTCCCCTTTTTAATCTACACCTCTTTCAAGTGTCAAGTACTCTTATTATATATTAAATATTTCCTGTTTTTTTAATACAGTTAGTCTACAATTATTTATCAAGTTTTATTGACTTGAATTTCTTCCTGTTTTAAGCTGCACCTCTTTCAGGAGTCAAGTGGATACTGTTATTAGATATTAAATATTTCCTGGTTTTTTTAATATGAGTCTACAATTAGTTATCAAGTTTTATTGACTTGAATTTCTTCCCCTTTTTGCTTTAGAGCAAAGAGAAGTGGATACTATTATTATGTATTGAATATTTCCTGGTATTTTTTATACAATGAGTTTACAAGTAATTACTAAGTTTTATTGACTTGAATTTCTTCCTCTTTTTAAGCTACATCTCTTTCAGGAGTCAAGTGGATACTATTATTATATATTAAATATTTCCTGGTATTTTTATACAATGAGTCTACAATTAGTGACCAAGTTTTATTGAATTGAATTTTTTCCCCTTTTTAATCTACACCTCCTTCAAGAGTCAAGTGGATACTATTATTAGATATTAAATATTTCCTGGTATTTTTTATACAATGAGTTTACAGTTAATTGCCAAGTTTTATTGACTTGAATTTCTTCCCCTTTTTAAGCTACATCTCTTTCAAGAGCAAAGAGAAATGGACAT
>NW_021940724.1:643969-654068 GCF_001715985.3 Manacus vitellinus
TATTAAATATTTCCTGGTTTTTGTATACAGTTAGTCTACAATTAGTGACCAAGTTTTGTTGAGATAACTTGAATTTCTTCCACTTTTTAAGCTACACCTCTTTCAAGAGTCGAGTACTCTTATTATATATTAAATATTTCCTGGGGTTTTTATACAGTTAGTCTACAATTAGTGACCAAGTTGTATTGAGATAGTTTGAATTTCTTCCCCTTTTTAATCTACACCTCCTTCAAGAGTCAAGTGAATACAATTATTATTGTATATTAAATATTTCCTGGATTTTCCTTCCTCCGTTTAGTCCCTGAAAGTCCATCAATCCCTAATTAACCCCATTACAAAGGGGGAAAATACAAATATCCCAGATGGATTTGCAGCCAAGCTGTCCGGATTGCCCCGATATTCCGACTGCCCGTCAGAAATGTTTTATCTCGGCCAGGTCCCGATTCCCATCGCTCAGATTGGGAATTATCAAACGGTGCATCTCGTTCCCATTGATCAAACCCTAAAGGAGCGGGTTCAGGCAGTTCCTGCAGCTCCCAAATCCCATTAAACCCCCATTACGTCGGAGCGACGTTCCCGACGCTTCCATTAGAACCCGAGTGATTCCATTATGGAGGTGGCTCTGTTAATAACCAGAGGTTTACACAAGAAGAGAAGAATGCCATATTACAGGAAGAGAGCCAGGCTCTGGGCAAGGATTTGAACTTTCCCTAATCAAATTGTACCTTTGGATTGTGGGTTTGGGGTTTTTTTCCCCTGAATTTGAAGTTCGGCAGCTGCGGTGGTGACATTTTTATTCCCCCGTGGAATTTAGAGCTGAGTAACATCTTCATTATTCATTTAGGAGCAGAGTAAGCAGATAGGGCATATTCAGCCTAAAATAAATGGGTTTTGTCTTCTGTGGGTTTTGATTCCTTGTGGGAGATGTAGCTTTTTCCAAAATATCCTGCCTTTCCCCTCCTGCTCCGCTGCTCTCATTGACAACACGGAGTTGCTTCTTGCTGCTTCTTTTTTTTGGGCAAAAACTTAGTCCCCAGCCCCGGGTCCAAACCCCAGGGCCTCTTTGGGGCTTGCCTGATCCTTTTGGTGGTGAGGTTTCGCCACAAAATGTAATTAATTCCCCAAATTTTGCTCGAGGAATAATGTGTCGCTTCCAAACTCCTGCGTCTACACCAAACCCAAATTCTGGATTTTGTGCATCAGAGTGCAGGGTTTGGATAGATCAGACTCATGGAATATCCTGACCTGGAAGGGAACCACAAGGATCATTGATCCAACTCCTGGCTCTGCAAGGACGATCCCAACAATCCCACCCTGTCCCTGAGGGCGTTGTCCAAATGCTCCTTGAGCTCTGGCAGCCTTGGGAGCCTGGATGAAATTCCTGGAGGAAATTATCCAGCACTAACAGCTGTAATCACATTTGGAAATTTAGGTGTTTGTTCTGAATCCCAGCTTTTGGTGGCTTTAATTCCCCTCACTGTGAGACTTTTGGGCATGAAGCTTTGCCATGAGGAGAAATTCCTCTGGGGAACTGTTTGAAGGTTTGGGATTTGCTCAGGCTGCTTCACACAGTAAAATCTACACATATCCCAGCCATTTTCAGAGCAGTTTTACAGACCAAATCGATCCACTTCAGGTGATCCTGGATCATTTCCATCACTCTGATGGGTGTGGGGACTCATTTATCTCCAAGCACTTAGAATCTGGAAAATATCTTCAGCAGGAATATATTTGATTTGACTCAGGACAAGAATGAATGGGGATAAATGACAAATCATCAGTCTTCCTTTGATTGCTGACTTCTGCATCACAAAGCTTGGTTTCTCAGTGTTTGCTGAAAATAAAATTTAAAGCATCATCAGCATCATCACAGAATTGGAAAGAACCTTAAAGGATCATCCAGTTCCACCCCTGCCATGGGCAGGGACACCTTCCACTAGAAGTCGTGTTGGATGCTCAGCTGTAAATATTTGAAATACTGGGAGTATTTCCTTGGAGCTGTGTTTTAACTAATATTCTTTTGAACTGTAAGTGAAGCTGAGGGAGTGTGTCATGAAGCCACATTAAATGAACAGCAGTGTTGGATCTTCAAATACAATTGTCTCACAAAGCAGTGATGCTGATTTTCTGGACATTGGAAAAAAAAGATAGAGAGGAAACAACCTTTTTATCGATGACATTGGAGCGAGTCCAGGGGAGTGTGGCTTTATTTCACTGTCCTCATTTCCCCTCCTCTGATGTTGGGGCACATATGGTGACTTTGAAGTGGCTCTTCTTCACTGTAAATTAGGAATATTGATAGTTCCTTTATGCAAACATCCTCAGGAACTATCCTGTTGTACTCACATGCTGAAATCCGTGTTGCAGAGAGCCAGGCAAATCACTCCTGCTTTCTTTCTGCTTGTGCAGATCCCCTGCTGAGAAACTCTCAGATTTTTAGTCATTCCTTTTGTACCTTAATTAGAATTATAGAATCTCAGAATGGTTTGGGTTGGAAGGGAACTTCAAAGCTCCTCTCATTCCAAGCTCCTTCCCGGGGCAGGGACACCTTCCACCAGACCAGGTTGCTCCAACCTGGCCATGAATTAACAGTGGCTGCTCTTAAAAACTAAAGTTGGAAGTACAGAATATGAGTTATTTGTGAAACACTACACAGTGTTTTTTCAATAACAGAAAATGGAAAGCTATTAAAAATCCTTGGACAGATCCTTCAGGCTTCCTGCCTTTAGTTAAGCTGCCTTCGCTCAGCCAAGGACGATGAGCTCAAGGCAGAAACATCCTGAATTAATCTTTCCTCTTACAAATACAGTGAGTATTTGTGGTGCTTTGTCAGGGAACAATCATTTCAGTGCTGTTTGCCCTGCTGATGCTGTGGCTGGCAGAAGGACTGAATTATTTTGTCACGTGTTCCAACTGAGGACGGACGATCCCGAGTTACTCCTGACATCCCGTGGAGAAGAGTAAGCTGTTCATAAATTAGTCTGGGAGTGCCCAGGATTAAATACCACCAGCTCAGCTCAGCCCCCAGGGCTTTTCACAGCTGCAGAGCTACTTGAGGGTCTCATTTCTCTTTCTTTCTGCTCTTCCACCTCTTCACAAACAGCTGTGCTGACACCGGGAGAGTTCTTTATCCTGATTTAAGTGGTGCTGTTGACTGAGCTCTGACACGTTGCACTCCACAAGCATCATTTTGGAATGTTTGTTGTGTTTTGTTTTTTTTTTTTTTTAAATAAACCAGAATCTGGTTTATTTGCTCACTTCTTTCAGCCAGGACTTGGTCCTGATGGATTCACCCGAGGGCTGCTTTGGGGCAGAGCTCATTCAAGGAACATGTTTGACTTTGTTCTACGACTTTGTCCGAGGGATTTTGTTTTCCCCGGTGTTCCCTCAGCTGGTGAAACCCTTCACATCCTGAATTCCTTAGTCATGGCCTTGGACTGGAGAGGCAAAGAACAATTAGGAATTTCTGCCTTTCTGCAGCTCAGCTTAGAATCAGAGAACCACAGAACAATTTGGGTTGGAAGGGACCTTCAAGATCACCCGGTTCAACTTGATGAAGGGGCCTTGGAGGTCACAGTCTCCCCTGTCTCAGTCATTCTGCAGCCTGTAAACATACAGGAGAATATCCCTTGGACAGCTTTAGAAAATCAAAACCCTATAAACCCTTTATTCCCCGTGTTTACCTGTGAAATGATGATCACTTCATACGTGGCAACGTTGGTTTCCCCTCCGGCAACGCAGACATTTAACTTTCTCCCTTTGATCAATGCAGTCCATTAGGAGGGAGGGAACTCAACAGGGCTGGATGAAATATTAATTGTGCACTTTTTAGCTGGATGCAAATTCCTTCCCAGCAAAGTGGGAGCAGGGGAGTCTGGCACAGCATCCCTGTGTTTCTCTGTCAAACAGAATCCTGAATCTGTGTGTTTCTGTTGAAATATCTAATTAAAATGTGAAATGCAAATGTGCTTGTTTGGTCAGCAGACAGGTTTGAAGCACTGACTGCGTTTTTTAAGAGTTATATCAACTTTTAAAGTCCATTATTCAAAGTTCAGAGAGCACATTAATGAAGAGAACAAGCCAATACTCTCTGTGTTTGCCATAATCTTTTTTCCCCTTTTGAGAAATCATGGATACATTCATTAAATCTCCCTTCAGGCTAACACCAGTTTTACACACAGTTGAGATACTTTACGGCCTGGAATGGAGAAAACAATCTTTAAATTAGTTTTAGTAGAGCACGAGGTCAGGAGTAAGATTTTTTTAATTTTATATGGATTAATACTTAAGATAACAAAAGATTTTCTGGGAGGTAGGACAGGTGGAGTAGGACAGTTTTTGTAGGACATTGTTAGGTTGGGATAACTGTAGTAGGATAACTAATGAGTGTAGGATTGTTATTGTAGGATAACGAGGGGGAATTGGAATTAAATGATCTTTAAGGTCCCTTCCAGCAAAGCATTCGATGATTTTATGATCTGAGGGTCCTTTTCAAGTGGCTCTGGTTGATGTGTTGGAAGGGGGGAAGCACATGCTCATGTTTCAGCCACTGCAGGTTTTCTCTATTTGCTTGCCGAGCAAATGAAGTAATTTTACAGAACTCCTTTATGAAGTCAAGTGAGTGAAACTCTCCCTTCACACCTCAGTGGCCAAGAGTTAAATTGGTGTGTTTTGTGTGCTGGGAATCATCTGAGTCCCCTGGATATTGATGGATGTTCTCATTAAGGACCAGCCCTCGCTGGCTGCAGTTCCAGGGCAAGGAGCTGCTCCTCATGGCGTGGTTGGAACATCAGGCTCTGCCCTGGGACATCTGGCTGCCTCCTCCCTCCCAAGGAGTAAAGCCTCTTGTTTTAATGCTTTAAGCAATCCTTTGTTGGGATTTCCCACAAACACGACTCGTTGATTTCCCCATTAGGGCATTAAAGCCAGGAAGGTTAAACACCCACACCCCCTCCCAGTCTCTTCCTTTTTATTATTAATTTGTTCTGTATTTCCTAATCTTTCGTGGCTGAGATTTACAAATATCTTTTCCAAGGATGTTTTTAATGAGGCCGAGCCATCTGTAGGATGAAATCCTACAAACCTCATGGCCCCCAGAATCGAAGCTCCCTCTGGGGTAACAGAAGCTTTGTTTTACAGAGCTGTTGGGGGGTGATTTTTTTTTTATTTTTAAAGGAAATTCACCTGTTCCTGGCTACAGGGTGAAGAATGAATTACCAATTACCTCCACATGTTCCAACATGACACTTCCCATGGCAAGGAGCTTGTAGTGTTTAGTCAGGGCCCCCCCTGGCTATGTCACCATCCACTCCAAAACCACAGGGTGGAAAGACAGCACTCCTTGATCAGGCAGTAATATTTGGGGGAGGGGGGGAGCTGCAGGGAGGGAGGTCAGTGCCACAGACCTTTGTTTTCCCATCAGAGCTCCTGAACAAGATGAAGTGATCAAAGCAGGATGCCTGAGCAGCGGCAGGATCTCATTACTTTGGAAGCTGCTGGGGCTGCATCAGGAGCTGCTGATTTACATTCACAGCACCTCCACTGCAGCTCATTTGCTGCTGCTTGCAATTAACCACTTCTTCCCCCTTTTTTTTTAAATCCCTTTTCCAGTGGTTTTGAGCTAAATCAGGAAAAAAAAAATAATAGACCACAGTGGTTCTGTTCGGGCTCCACCTGAGGGAAATCACAGTGGTAGAACCAAAATATACATTAAAGATTTGGGAAATAATATCAGATCCTGTGCTTTGTTGCAAAGGGCTGTCAGAGCCAGCAAATCAGGCTTGTAAAAATAGTATTCAGATGTTTTATAAAATATATAGAATCACAGAATGGTTTGAATTGGAAGGGTCCTTAAAGATCACCCAGTTCCACCCCCTTGCCATGGGCAGGGACACCTTCCACTAGCCCAGGTTGCTCCAAGCCCCATCCAACCTGACCTTGGACACTTCCAGGGAAGTGTTAAGCTTCCCTTGATACCTCCTAGTTCACATGAGATTAGTTAAAAAAGTAAAACTTCAGGTTTTGTGAGCAAAAACTATTACTGGACTTGCAAATGGTGGCGTCTGGCAAGTGTCTTGCACCTCCCTCACTCTAAAAAGTAAAATGGTGTGAAAGGTAAAATGGTAAAAAACCCCTAATGGTACAAAAATACTTAATTTAATTATTCTACTGTGGGAAATAGGCAAGATTTTAGGAGTACAGGGTAGGCTCTAATAGCTGTTCTCTGAGCAGAGCTGTGCTTGTAATTGCAATTTATCTTCCAGTATTGCTTTTTATCCTACAAGTTGCTCAGGGCAGCCTGAGTCAGGTGAATCTCCACCAGATTTGGACCTTGGTTGGGGTTTCAGCACAATGTGTGGTGTCAGGCCTGGAAGACACAATCCTTGTACTTCCAACACCCATCCAAGAACCAGTTGCTGGTTTATTTACATTTTTCAAATCAAACCCTCCTTCTCCAGTGAGGAGCAGCAGAAATGCCACTGGACTGCAGTTTGGAATTAAGTGGTTAATTACTGCCATTTTTTTACACAGACTTCATGAAAAGTTCTTCCTCTTACAGTATATAATACATATATATATGTATATCTTCTGTATATGTTTGTGTATNNNATTTTATATGTTTTACATATATGTGTGTATATATATATGTATGTATTTGTATTTTTATATATATTTGGGTTGGGTTTTTTTTCAGTGAATTGGTTCAGGTCTCATTTACAGTAAGAGTCTCTAACTCACCAAACTTTTGGTTTCCATTTTAATTAGAATCAAGCAGTGATATTTTGGCTTTCTATGTTGATCCTTCAGTAGCATTTCCAGCATAAGATAATTAGGGATTTTTTTTTTAAACTATAATTTTGTTTCTTAAGCAGTTCTGTTATCCATGAATTGACCAGGATACCAGAATGTACATTTTTGACCAGGGCAGCAGCAGGAATCCTGCTCTCCTGAGCTTTACTACTTCTTTCTACCCCCAGACTTACATCAATTCTACTCCTTTGATCAGGGAGAATTTGTCATTTGATAACTGAATTATAGATACTAATTACCTTTTATTAATGTGACCATTTTGAAATTATTTCCCTGAAGTTACCAAGCCTTGTTAAAAAAAAAAAAAATTATTTCTCTTTTTAGCTTGAAATTTCCAGATTTTCCCAAGCTTTTCCCAAGCTTTTCCAATGGACATCTCTAAAAAAGCCAGTTAATGGATCCAAAGGCAGCTCTGCAGCTGCTCACAGACCACCTGTGTCACTCTACACACGCTCCTGTCCTGTACAGGAATTTTTTCCCTGTATTTTCTTTAACTTTTACCCTGTTATTCTCAGTATTCCGCTGTGAAAAATGCTAAATTATTTCCTGAATGTGCAGTTGGATTTTTTCCATGGTGACCACTGCCCTTTTAAAGGGTGAGTCCTGACATCTGTGGGAGAAAATGGTCAGGAAATCACCCAACCAGCTTTTTAAAGCCTTTTGCAGTGCCTGACAAATGCTATTTCCAATTTTCTTGAACAGGAGCTTCGTTCTGAAGCAAGTCCAGGCTCTTCCTGCTGGTTTTTAGAGGGGGTTTCCCAACTATTTGTGGTTTGCTTGGGCATTTTTGGCTTGTAGAGATGTGACCTGATGTTTATGTTCCACTTAGAAGCATAAAACCCACACCACCTTCTAACCTTAAAAGAGTATTAGAAGACACAAATAAGAGAAATAATAAGAGAAATTCAGGAGAATTTCTTCCCTAGGACAGTTTATGGAGCAGTAAAGCATTAGTGGTGCTGTAGATCTGGAGGATCTATAGCTGAAATTGGAGGACTTGTCAGTGTTTAAAACCAAAATAACCATAAAGGCACACTCTGTATCACTGTGCTCTGCCTTCCCATTCATCTGCCAGGGATATAAAATCCAAGTATATCTGGAAACATTTTAAAGCCAATGTTTAAACCTGGGGAAGGGAACTGAGGGGAAAGAGATAAAAACTATATTGTGTCTCTTTAAGGCCCCGCTGGAGCGCCCTGTGTGGGGCTATAAACCTGAGGAAGATGGACTGCCCTGCCAAGGGGGGTGTTGAGATGGATAATATTCCCTGCAAATGCTGGGGATGTGTGTTACTGGAAGCAAAGGAAGATCAGGACAGGCTTTATAGATCTGTGTGTGATGACAAACCTCTGTGCTGTGAGGGCGATCCCGCTCCGGCAGGGCTGAGGAAATGCAGTCCCTTCTCTTCCATCATCCCCTTTCCCCTGAGCAGGTGCAGCAGTTTGGCCCAAAAATTGTTATAACCCTCTCAGTAAATTAAGTCACCATCAATGGGGTCAATGTGGGTTTTAAAAGCAAGTTGTTTATTGATAAATTCAGGCAGTTCACCGGTTGTTCTGTACTCAATGTTTTGCCTCCTTTGTGGGAAGGTGAAATTCCACCATCACCCTCTTGTCGTGGATAACATTGTAAACTAATTGTTTTCAAATAATTACAGAATAGTTTGGGTTGGAAGGGACATTAAAAATTATCCAGTGCCATCCCCTGCCACAGGCAGGGACACCTTCCACTGTCCCAGGTTGCTCCAACCTGGCCTTGGACACTCCCAGGGATCCAGGGGCAGCCACAGCTTCTCTGGGCAACCTGTGCCAGGGTCTCACCACCCTCCCAGACAGGAATTCCTTCCCAATATCCCATCTAACCCTGCCCTCTGGCACTGGGAAGCCATTCCCTGTGTCCTGTCCCTCCGTGCCTTGTCCCCAGTCCCTCTCCAGCTCTCCTGGAGCCCCTTTAGGCCCTGGAAGATACAAAATAATGGATCAGACATTCCCCCTTCTTTTCCTTAGGAGGATTTGTGTACTACTGAAATAATAATTCAGTGTGTAGTACTGAAATAATAATTATTAATTCTGTTGGAGTTCAGTGCTTGAATATAAAATTCCTCATCACACAGATCTCTGAGAAAAGGAACGACTAAAATACTGATAATTTCCACTTCTTACTAGAATCTCCTGAATGTGATACACATTTCCCTGGATTCTTTATATGTGAAAATTCCTATTGTAGGAATATACATTTGTCAAGCTAGACCCACTCTAAAGTGGAATCATTTTGTTGTATATAGAAGGAAATGAGAAAAGCAGCTATTTCTTCCAAACTTCCCTTGCCACTTAGCGTGGCTCCAAAGGCATTTAGGAGCTCCCTTAAGCCCCTGGGTTGCTCCTGTGCATGCATTAGGGAGAGACTTGGTGTAATATGGAACAGACTTGCCATATCATGGACACATTTATGAAGATTGATAACAGCCAGGGCTCTGTGTTAACTTTTATTGTCAAACAGGCGGCGGGAGGAACTGCCTGGTATTGCTTTTGCTCTGATTTATGAAAAGGTTGCTGCATGAAAAAGACATCACATAAACCAGCTCTGCTGGCAGGAGCGTTATAAAATAGGGTTGTAAGTAGAGCAAACAATAACTAACTGTAATTATGTTCATTATTGTCTCTCTCTGAGGTCCCTGAACCTTCCTGGGGGTGGCCGCGCTGGCTCCCACCTTGGCTTTAAAGTGGACTCACCTTTCCCACGTGTGGCATGAACAGGATTGAATCCTCCTGCTTTCTAGAGGCAGCACCCCCAAAAGAGACCTTTTTTTGTTTGTGCCATGGCATGGAAGAGGTTTAAAGTATTTATTGAAATTACACCTGTTTGCAGAATGCCAAGAAGAGGAGGAGGAAAAGGCCTGTAGAAAAAAAACACTGTTCCTCTTACAATTTCCATCACTGATGCATTTTCCCCTAAATTATCACTCTTCTCCTGCAAGGATTATTCCACACTGTGTTGTATTTAGACCCCTCAAAAACAGAACCAAAAATCCCAGCAGGATGGCAAAGATCAACAGTTTTCATGTGCAGATGGCAAGAAGATTCACTTTCTTCCTCTCAGTCTGGTCCCATCCTTTGTAAAGAGATGAGCCCCAGCAGCAGCAGAGTTGAATTCTTCAGTCAGCAGCAATTAGAAGGAAAACTTTAGTGAGAACCAGTTGAAATCAAGGGGGGCATGACCTAACTGGGAGAAATTGCAGTGGTTAATCTAAAGTTTGTCAAACTTGAGCTGCTTTAACTTGAAAGCAGCG
>NW_021940724.1:654900-657664 GCF_001715985.3 Manacus vitellinus
CAGCTCATCTCTCTGAGTCAGTTCACGATTCTTTCGTGGTCAGAGGTGCATTTTCCCTGCTAATACTCTGAAAAGGACCTTGAGGTCATTATGTTTTAATATTTCTATGACACATGGTACAAGCACATTAAAACCAAGATATGTTACAGCAAGGTCCAGTACCCACTTATTATCAGCGTGTTCTCAGGGTGATTATTGCTCTTTGTTGTATTTGATGACACTTTATTGTTGTTGCAGCCCTGCTGATTGTATTTTATGAAAAGGGTGGCTCATCCTCATCCCAGTCTGGGATCTAGAGAAGCACATGTGACCTTTGTGGCTTATCACAGTGAACCCAAGCCTTTTTTTTTGTTAAATAACTCCATGCCCAAATGAAAAATTGGCTTTTATTCCACCATCTCTTAAGATTACAACCTTCAGTCCCCTCAAATAATCATCACCCACTGCTGATTGCTTTCTCTGGATGCCACTTCTGCTCATAATATCTCTTATTTTTGTGGTCAGTAAACAGGGCTTTGGGCCTTTTATAGCTGGAGAAGATAGTTAAACATATATATTGCTCTAGAGAGTAATATTTGGATAATAATGTGCCACAAGTTACTGTCTTTGTGCTGAGTGGGGTAGTTGACCTTTGCTGTAGATGAGAAAACGTGTCTCCTTGTTAAAACACATTATTTAGCACCTTTATAAAGGGAAAACTGGCTGTTTTTTTTTCTTTTAGTGCAGTAGCTGAAGGTGCTGTGAAGGTTTTATGGCCACAGTTTTGGGATGATGGTGTTACTCAGGCGTTTCCAAAGCCTGCAGTGAGTTGTAGCTCTTGGGAGATAAGTGGCAGCAATAAATCTAGAACGTGGTTCTCTCTCCCAGGGGGTTGGTTTATGCTGCTTATTTGGTGGGGTTTTTTGGGTCTGTCTGTGTTCTTTACACACACAGTGATATAACATTGCCCTGGAAAATTTAATGTGGGGACAGGGGATAAAATTAACATGGATAATTTAAGTGGATGGAACCGTATATTTCTGATGCCTTCCTATAGAAGCAGGTTTTTAAACTGTTGCAGAATTAATCTTTCCTTTAAAAATTAGACACATTACATTGTATTTTAGTGTAGTTTGTAATGGTAGTTAATATATCCAAGCAGTCCTGGAACTGAATCTGTGAGAAATGTCAGCCAGAGCATCCAGTCAGCTTTTCCAAAGCCTGGATCTGCCTCCCCATGAGCTGGAGCTGGAGCTGAGGGGAGACTATTGATTCCCCTGCTTGTACCTAAACCTTCAGAAAACCCCCCCAAAAATCCTTTTTAATGTTTAATAGTAATGTTTAATAGTAAGAAAGGACAGCACGTGGTGATCTTTGACTCATGTTCCCACAAACAGCTGAGCCAGTGGAATCTTGCCAGGCTTCATTAACTTAATTTTTTTTTGGCTGGAGTAATGAGGCCAAGCACATGAAAACTCCCCAAAATAATTTGTGGTCTGGATTTACATTTTTGAGGCTGGAAAGGCGAGCGTTGGGATGCTGGTCACGTTTGCCTGGAATTGGAGGGGTTTGCTCCATCCAGACAGAGCAGATTGGACTCTGCTGCTGGGATTGGTTTGGGCTGGATGTGTCTGAGAGGATCATTCTTTGTCTCTGAACCTGCCAAGCTGGCTTTGATCGGTGCAAGACCAAGTTATTTCTATGTATATAATATATATACATCTATATATGTAGTATATTCCCCTACTCCTTCCAGAGTTTCTTCTAATTAAAGACTGGAGTTGCTATATTATCTTTTCCACACTGTAGAAGTGTCCATGCCCCTGTTAGAAGTAATTTGTATCATTATCATCCATGTGATTGTTTATTTTAGGATCCTGCTATTCCATTAAAAGCTGTCCCTCGAGCTAAAAAGAAACGTGCATCCTAAATTTGGGTAATTCCAACACGCAGCTGCAGGGACCAGCTGTGTGTGAGGTACATTTGTGGGATAATTGTTGGTGTATTTGGTGTTTTAAGGGTTTTTTTTTTCCTCAGGGGAGGGGAATTTTATAAACAAATGGTGGTTTGGAATAATGGAGGTCAATTCATATCAATTTAAATGAAAGTATTCAAGCTGATTTTGTCTGTCAGAGTTGGTGGGAATCTTGTCTTCTTTTCATAGTTTGCTCCTCAAGCTCTTTGGAGTGGTCAGAGATGTCCTGTGATTGTTGGGCAACAGCTGGGAGTGGGTTTTTTAGGAACACTGTGAAAATGAAGGAATTATGCAGTAATACCATTTTACCTGCAAACAAGTAGTGGAGTGGGGGTTTCCTGAGCCAGAAATTGCAGTTTTGGTTATAACCTCGTGATGGACTTCTCAAACCTTACTCTGTAATTATCTTCTGAACCCAAACGTGCTTGGGATGAGCCCAATGTCCTCCAGCACCGAGTACCAGCTTCTCATTAGCTGTTGTTTGGAAAAGGTTTGAATTATTTTTTTCATTGTAAATCTGCCAGAAAAACTCTCTGGCTGCCCCTCTCCTGGAATTTCACAGATCCATCTCGTGTTCACTCGTGGTTGTTCTTCCCAAGGCTGAAGAGATCCAGTTCCAATGCAGTGTCCTGAGAGCCTGAAGATTTACCTTGGCAACTTGGTCCTTGGTCAAATTAGGATTCATAGCCAGGAAATCTTTTCCTGATCCTCATCCTGCTGTCTCCCTCTTGCAAGCCCCAGCCCAAATGTGGAATTGCTCAGTTTGAATGGTTTGGGTTGGAAAGGACATTAAGGATTGGGTCATTCCAC
>NW_021940724.1:658205-663370 GCF_001715985.3 Manacus vitellinus
GTGTGTGTGAATATGCTGGAATGTGCCTTTCCTCCCCTTCTCAGCTCTGTCCCTAAATTCCAAAGGTCAGGATGTTGGAAGTAGATCTTTATTTGCTTTTAAGAGGGCTGGGTGAGAGATGAAATAAAGGAGAGGATGGCAAACATTTACCTGGGATTCTGTGGGCGCTGGGATTTCGGGAGGAAAAAAAAATCTAAAGCTGACACGGGGAATATTAACCCTGGACTCGATCAAAGGTGCAGTAAGGTGTATTTAAACCTCTAAATAAGTCATTTATTTAATATTGCCGCAGAGATTTTGCATTTTCTGCTGTGGAGCAGAAACCACCGTGGTTCTCTGCCATCATCTCATCACGGACTCGTTAGGAAAATTCTTGCTTTTGCACCTTTTGGAGGAGTCACACTGCGCGTTCAGGCGTAAATAAAAGCAAGAATCAGCTCTGCAGTGCTTGATCTTTTGCTGGCAGCACTTCCCACACGGTGGCTGGGAGGGCTCTGTGTGGGCACAGCGTGAGCAGGGACTGGTTTGTGTCATCAGTTGTGGATACCCAGCAATCAGAGCCGTGTTGTTCCTTCCCAAACAATTCCAAGAGGAGCAGAAAAACCATTTGGTTTGTGCTCTGCGTGTTTCATAACGACTCGTCACCCACTTCATGTGCGAAGAGAGGCTTCAGAAATAATTTAATATGAAGAGTAAATTAATGTAAAAACTAAAAATAATGGCGCAAGCAGCGAGAACCTTCATTACCATATTGCCCTTTTGTCTTTTTTTTTCTCCTGTTATCTTGTTTTGCAACTGTTTTCTCTACGACAAGCCAGGCTTGGAAATTCTGTCGGCGGCGATGCTGCTGGAAGGGGCTCTTTTTGGGGGAGGCAATTTTAAAAAAAAAAGCAGAACCTGCTCAGCAGCACCTTTTTGTGTCGTGATGGAGGGTACAGCTGCCTGGCTGCTGTTTCAGGTGTGTCACACACCCTTCAGCTTTGAGCTGACCTTCTCTCTGGGTCTCCTCAGCTGGAGGAGACGTTTCTCCCTGCAAAAGATCTCAGATCTGGTCTTGCTTGTCCATCTGCTCAGCTAAATCCATCACTGCTTGGGCTGCCAGTGACTGCAGTATTGATTTTGTAGTTATTTTCTCCCCACTGGCCATGAGAAGTGAAATCTTGCCCTGACTGTATCAGGTGAAAGCAGCACTGAGATTCTTCCTATCCCAGATCCACAACCTCTCCTTTGGTCCTGCTGCTGGTTTCCCCATCAGTCTTGTCCCACTCAAGTCACACATGTTCACTTTGAAGCCCAGTAGGTCCCATTTCAGCTTCCCTGCTGTTTCCAGTTCCCTGTGTACTTCTTCCCTGAAGGACTTGTGATGCCACCTTCTATCCCTGACTCATCCCCTTTTCAAACTGCCCAGAGAAACTGTGACAGCCCCATCCCTGGAAGTGTCCAAGGCCAGGTTGGACAGGGCTTGGAGCAGCTTGGGATAGTGGGAGGTGTCCCAGCCCATGTCAGGGGTGGCACTGGATTGTCTTGAAGGTCCCTTCCAACCCAACCCATTCTGTGATTCTGTGATCAAGTAATTCCACGTTTTCATGTGCAAAGTTATGCACATCCTTAGACCCTTTTCTTGGGCTTTCACCCTTTCACTCTTTCTCAGAAGGAATTTCTACTAGATGTAGACAGTGTTAATTGATTAAATTCCTAGAAACCCCTCTGAAAATCCTCTTGGCTGCTCAAAAAGCACTTGTAAACAATTACACTTCACGAGCTGCCTGTTGTGAGGGTGGGGATTTGCCTCAGTTTCCTTTTGTTTCACCATCTGTTTGCATCAGTTTGTTCTTCCTTATCTTTGTGTGCGTTATA
The DNA here is from genome assembly GCF_001715985.3 of Manacus vitellinus. Taxonomy (NCBI): domain Eukaryota; kingdom Metazoa; phylum Chordata; class Aves; order Passeriformes; family Pipridae; genus Manacus; species Manacus vitellinus. The sequence continues at coordinate 660,063 of NW_021940724.1, forward strand.
AGAACATTGAGAAAAGAAACATCTTCCTTCTTTCTTTTGCTTTTTATTTTGTATTCTGCCAGCACTCTGCTGGGGTCTCCTCTCCTACATCAGTAGGGCTAAATAAACCAGGTCAGGACATCACCTCCAGCACCCTCCTGTGCCGGTGCACTTGGGGCTAATTGGTAGCACGTTCATTTGCAGGGTTTTGTTTCAGAACTAAGACTTCCCTGGGCACGGCCACGTGCTGGGGACCATCTCCAGATTGTGGTTTCGATGTGCTGAGAGCTGCCTGTTTGGAGGGGAGGGCAGGATTTGGCCTCGAAGAGCTGCAGGTTGTGCCGTTATTTTGGACCCAGAGGATCCGTGTGGTCTCTTTTGTTTAGTACTACAGAGGTAGCCCGAGATGCCGGGGGTTACACAAATAAAATCAGATGCCTTTGATAGGTGTCAGCATTTTAATGAGGAATTAAATTAAGCCCTGGGTGCTCTGCCCATCTAATGGCACTGTTTTTCCCTCGCACGCTGCTTTTTTGTCGCTGTTTCCCCCCCCTCCCCATATTTTACGACAATTGCCTCAAGCCCCGATCTGGTGGGATTGTGCCAGATACCTGCACAGCTGGAAGCTCATCAGCCATTCAGATTCCTTCAGTCAGGATGTCAGTTTTATCACAAAACTCGCAAAGCTCACCGTGGTGATTTCCAATTTCCTCTTTAGTAGACATTTTGTTTGAATGCCATGAAGGGGCTCCTTCCCCGGAGCCCCCAGGAGCACAATAAGCTATGCTCTTTGAGGAGAGCCCAGATGACTACAAAGTTCCCTTCATTAAATTTTCTTTTCATGCTTTAGCATAGAATATTTCTTTTTTTTAAGGCTTCTCTCCCTCTCTCTGGTTTTCTTTTGTGTTTTCATCTTATTACCTTTATGAGGTTGTGTGATGCATCAGCTCGATGGGAAAGGGGGGCGTGGGGCTCCCTCAGAGGAGGTTTATTCCAGCACACAGGAATATTTGAGGTGCTTGAGGAGCAGCTGGGGAAGGGGGAGCAGATCAAGTAATTGTAAACTTAATAAAAACACGTGCCATGTGGCTCAGGCTGCTGCTCATATTGACTTTTGCTTTCAGATTTCGGGTGTGTTGATTCTGTGAAGGAGTTATTGAGTTGCACTGAGTGGAGATGGAAATCTGTCAGCCTTCCCTGGCACTCCTGCTGCACTCCCACACTTCGTCTTTTTCCTTCGGTTTAGTTGTGAAATCCCCAAGCAATTAAACAAATAAATACAGTCGTGGGGCAGAACCTTATTTATTGACAGCGACTTTTTACCTGGGCAGATAGTGGTTGGATGAGGGGAAACGGTTTTAAACTAAAAGAGGGGAGATTTAGATTAGATATTAGGGAGAAATTCCTGGTTGGGAGGGTGGGGAGGCCCTGGCCCAGGTTGCCCAGAGAAGCTGTGGCTGCCCCTGGATCCCTGAAGTGTCCAAGGCCAGGTTGGAGCAAGCTGGGATAGTGGAACTCCCTGCCCATGGCAGAGGATGGAATGAGATGCTCTTTAAGGTCCCTTCTAACCCAAACCGTCCTGTGATTCTGTGATGCCACTTTCCCTGCCACATGTCCCAAAATACAGATCTCCCTCTCTCAGGACGTGGGATAGTTCAGGGAAAGGAATTCCTGCTCCAGGCAGGGTCAGCTCTGGCACCAGACCCAGTTTTTAAAACCTCCACGTTTTACAATAGATGCCAGATAATTTCTGGGTTTGTACTGTTTGCCTTTTCTCACAGGCTTTTTCTTCAGTCAAACCCCACACACCCTTAAATGCTTCTATAAAATCACCCTTATTCATAGAACCACCTAATGGTTTGAGTTTGAAGGGACCTTAAAGATCATCTCATTCCACCCCCTGCCATGGGCAGGGACACCTTCCACTAGCCCAGGTGGCTCCAAGCCCTGTCCAGCTTGGTCTTGGACACTTCCAGGGATCCAGGGGCAACCACAGCTTTTCTGGGCAACCTGTGCCAGGGTGTCCCCACCCTCATAGAGAACAATTTCTCCCTGATATCCAATCTAAGGATTAACTGATGTAATTATAGGGATTTGAGGAAGTTCCTGTTAGGGAGATATTCCGTTCCCCTTTGAGGAGTTTCCCTGGTTTTGGCTGTTTCTGACCATCCACCTGAGAGTCCTGTGATCCGTCACCAGCGGGAATCAATGGCAAACCCTTTGGTGGGGTCACCCTAAAGCACGAGGGAACCTTCTTTCCCCAAGGGTTGATCCAGCAGCACGTGGTTTCTGGCCATCCAATGCCAGGAAATAATCTCATGGAGTGCTTTCCCAAAAGTGCCAGTGGTGCATTAGGGGGGTGTAACAAGCCCAGCTCGGATCGATACGGAGACGGCGCGCTCGCCCTCGACAGAGTGATCCAGGAAAATGGGCTGAGCTGACTTGGAAGGAAATGGACTTGCTCACTTTGACTTGCACCAGGTCTGCAGTGCCTGGAAAGGACAGGGCTGAGAGCACATTCCCAAAAATCACCCAGGAAGAGTCGCAGTATGAAAACAAGTGACTGAGGGGCAGCAGATGATGTGTCTTAGGGGGCTCTGATCTGTTGGCAATGTACAGAATCCATGGAAGCATTCAAGTAAGGGATAATAAGTGGATTTTGGTCACTAGTGAGAAAAAAGCAATTGAAAAAGCTCTTTAACGTGGGTTAAAGCATTGAAATTGCTCTAAACACATCAACAGAACTTATGTAGCAACTGTACAGCAGCTCATTCCCTTCTCTCCTCACCTTTATGTAAGAAGTCACTTTAAAATCACTTGTGAATAAAGACACAGCAAAGTTTACTCTGGGTATTTTTTGTTGACTCATGGTTTATTTTATTGGTTTATCAGTTCAGACCAGGGTTTCAGGTGTTTAAAACGAGCTCTGGTTCAGTTGGGTCTAAATCATCACCACTGGGAGTGTTATGTCTACAGAAAGTCTACGTGGTGCTTCCCCTCTCCTTCTCCACCTCAGCACAGACCTTGCCATCACCACTGTGTGTGCAGCAGCGTGTGGTTGTACATTCTGATGCCTCCCAGGCTTTTGAAGTGCGTGCTGGTAGCAGCAGAGGGGGGATTAAGGGAAAATCCTCCTCCGTAAGAGCCGACAGAAGTCTGAACTTGGAGATGGTGCGGTGTGTGAGCACCTGGGAGCACATTTAAATTCTGCTTTAGGCCTTTCACAGATGTAGGGTAATGAAGGAAAAGAGAAAGGGGGATGTTTTTTATAGGTACATACTGTAAAATCAAGGTGACTTAACATTGCTTTCTTCTAGCAGAACGTCTCG
>NW_021940724.1:664715-696096 GCF_001715985.3 Manacus vitellinus
TCTCCTATGGTAAAGCAATATTTACATTGGATCAGGTCTCTTCTCCCTCCAATAAAAGTCCAGAAGGGAAGAAGGAAAGATCCTTCTTTTAGATTTAGATTTACTATTTAGATTTCTAAATACTCTTCTTTTTCCAATAAAAGTCCAGAAGGGAAGAAGGAAAGATCCTTCTTTTAGATTCAGATTTACTATTTAGATTTCTAAATACTCTTTTTTTTCCCCAGCTTGCATCTCTCAGACACAGAGATGCATGTGTTGACCTCAGCCGTGTTCTCAAACAAGGCAGTTGGAAAAGTGCTCACAGAGCATATGCAGGATGTGTAAAAAGGGCTTAAAGAAGTCTGTTGATCTTTATTCCTGCTAAAAGCTGTGAGTTAATATTTGAAGACGTGCAGACACACGTTCTAATGGTGTTTGAGCCGGGTAAGAATTGTCATTGGACTTGATTCTGCCCATGCAGAAAAGCAGCGAGGCTTTGGCTGGGGTGGTTCTCCGTGACCTCTCTGCTGTCACACTGCTGCAGTCCTGCATTCCTGGCAAGAAGGATTCCCAAAATCCTGCTGGAGTTAAACACTGCTCGTGTTCTGGTGGTGTTGGAGACATGGGAGGAGGCAGCGGTGGTGGGGAAGTGCCAAAGGTGTTCCTCAGCCAGGGAGGTCACCCTGTACTGTTCAAAGTCACCTCCTTTAATTAATCCTTGAGGATATTTGTTGTCCCATCCCTGGAAGTGTCCAAGGCCAGGTTGGATAAGGCTTGGAGCAACCTGGTTTAGTGGAAGGTGTCCCTGCCCGTGGCGGGGGGTGGGACTGGATGGGTTTTTGTTCTCTTCCAACCCAAACCATTCTGGGATCCTCTTCCTGCCCATTTTTTAATGCACCAGGCTCCTTTTTTTATAGGGAAGAGGCCAGTGAATAATATTAGAATCATGGAATCACTTAGGTTGGAAAATATCCCTGAGGCCATCGAGTCCAGCCATTCCTCCAGCACTGCCAAGGCCGCCACTGCCCCCTGTCCCCAAGTGCCACATCCACACTTTCAGATCCCTCCAGGGGTGGGGACTCCACCACTGCCCTGGGCAGCTTGTTCCAATGCCTGACCACCCTTTCCATGAAGAACTATTCCCTAACATCCAATCTAAACCTCTCCTGGCCCAACTTGAGGCCATTTCCTTGTGTCACCTGTTACTATATATCAGGTTCTTATGTGGTGAATTAGATTTTCACTGCCTTTTCCAGCATCTGCAACACTTCATTTCCTGCATTTATAATTTTGTGTCGTTTCTTTTAAAGTAACTAAAAGAAATTGGATTAATTACTGATACATGTTTAAGCTCTTAACTAGAGTTTGTATCTGATAGGAATTTTCTTCAGAAGGCTTGTGATGAGGAGGAATTAATTCACGTTCAGGAGGTGCAGGAAAAGGAAATTGCATAAATATGAGCATTAGGTTTTTGAACCCTTCCAAACACCTTTCTTGTTGAAGATCTTTAAGCAAGCCTGTCAAGTAGTTAAAAGTGTTTCCTAAATGTTTCTTATTCTGTTTCACACGTGCTTCAAGATGAGAATTGAGAGGGTTTCTCTTATGATAACAGAGAAGGAGAAGCCTTTTGTGATGGAAATATTTGCAAGCAGGAGCAATTGTTTTTCATAATAAGCATCATTCCTCTCTGGCTCATCCTCCCCGTGCTGCAGCTGTAATTGTAATTATTTTCACTCTGTTTGCCCACAAGTCCGGGCAGTTACTTGGAAAATAATTCCTGAGCACTGTTATAAAATACTTCAAAATTACCTTCTCTTGGTTGGGAGCCAGGGGAGGGGGATAAATTGCAGGTTCAGAAATGAAAAAGTTAACTGGCACTGGCTTACAAGAAACAAAGGAAGAGGAAAATTTGCTAGAGGGAATAGAGCAAGATATTGAAAACCAAATAAGTTACTAATCCGATTTCCTGGCGGTGAGTCTGGGCACTTGTGCTCAGGCTGAGCACACTCTGTGCTTTTCATAAATTGAATTTATTGACTCCTCTTTCTTCCCTATCTTGCTTATAATTATCTCCCCCTTCTCTTCTGTGTGCTCCTTATTTCTCATCCTGTCTGTAATCTCATGTCTCTATCTGTCCTTTTCTCCCCTCCTTAGAAAAGCCCAGAGAGTTGTTAATTCAGGGGAGTTTGACACATTGTTGTATCTTCCCTTGAAATCTTTTCCCAAAGTCATGAGAAGCCAGCGAGATGAGTTAAACTCCATTATTAATGTTTGCATTTTATTATAATAGTAATGGAGAGGAAAACTCACCTAATGGAGCCATTAAGGGGAAGATATTAGGATTGTATGTGGCATTTATTTGTGCTGCCAGGGCTGAATTATCTCCACCCAGACCAGTCATTGCACTTATATGGACCATCCAGGGGCATTTTAATCACTTATCCCAGTTTTCCAGCCACTGATATGGACAATGTGGCTGTTCCAATACACATTTTATGGTTTGTTTGGTTTTTTTTTTAATATTCCCCCACTCTGGGCTACAAGATGTTCTGATTCTTACATAAAAACAAAACTAGTCTGTGGTTTAATGAATCTGTGCAATAATTTCCCATAAAACCATTGAAAGTCAGAGGGATACAAGTCTCTCTGCAGGCAGGTGAGATTTCAAAATACTTCAAGGAGTGATACCAACAGCTGCTGGTGCCTGACAGCCTGGCTAAAAAACATTATCCTTCAGCCTTGTAACCAGTATTTGAATTTTTGGGGTAGAGGGATCCTTTATCATGCCCCCTAATCAGAATAAACCCGGGATTTTAGCCTCATCCTCCGGTATTTTTAATGGATACCACTTTCCAATCAAGCAGAAAAATGCATGAAATTAGTGTGAGCTGAAATGCCACAAAAAGGCCTTGATTTTTCATGGCCCTCATTTAACACAGCCCTAATTAAAGGAGGTTTATTATGGACCAGGTTCCCTCCACGGTGTTACGAAAAAAACCCAAGGAAAATACCTTTAATACATTAATTTGTTAGGTGGTGTTAAATGGCAGGGGTCAGTAAAGAACACTAAACCCTCCCAAAAATACAGATAAAGCCCTGGAACACTCCCATTTGTCTGAAGATGAAATTTTCTGGGCAGAAATCTGCGTGTGATGAACAAATACCTGAGATTTCTTTCCTCAGGACACCAAAGAAAAGTAGCACATTTTTACCTCAAATCCCTTGGGAATTTCCTGCGTTAACTTATGTGGTGTTAAATTGATGGGAAGTCAATGTTCAGCCCAGCAATTCTGTCATACCAGTGCAAAAAGAACATTCCAGGTAAAGGAGCCTCCCTCAGTCCTACAGGAATCTCCACAGGGATGCCATCAAGCTGAGATTGGGGGTTTTGTTAACTAATGAAACTTTCCCATGTTTTTTCCTATAATCCAGTCCAAGTGCACCCCTTATCCCTTGCAGGAGCACTAGCTGGATCCAGTAGAATGGTTTACAGGGCTATTTTTTTAGGAATACTGTGAGAATTTGGTTGATATACATGACAAGTGTTTTTTCATTCCCTTTAGTTTTGGTTTTCCCAAGCCCTAATTCCCATGACTGTGCCAATGCAGTCCAGACTCACAAGAGGACGTGCCCTGTGTGGCCACAGAGTGTTGCTCAGACACTTGAATCAGCTGTTTGTGGGTCTCCTGTGAGATTTCAAGGTTTAAATTTGGGCTTGTTCCTTACACAAACCCCAGGGATTATCAAATCCCTACCATTTCTAACAAGGGGATTCATAATTCCTGTCTTCCTTGTTTTATGGGTTTGGTAGGGAAGAACAAAGTTTGCCTTTATCAGTCTTGGGGTCCTGTAGTGAACAGAGATGGTCTCCAGCAGGTCTTTGTGTCTGGCCTGTCAGTGTCCTGTTAGATCATGGAATCTTGGAATGGTTTGGGTTGGAAGGGTCTTTTCCAAGTCATCTATTCCAACCCCTTGCCATGGGCAGGGACACCTTCCAGCAGACCAGATTTCCTGTCCCTGGAAGTGTCCAAGGCCAGGTTGGAGCAACCTGGTCTAGTGGAAGGTGTCCCTGCCCATGGCAGGGGAGTTGGAACTAAAGGATCTTTTAGTTCCCTTCCAACCATTCCATGATCTGTGGTTCTCTAATGAAGCCCAAGATCCAGGATACATTTCCCCCAGGCTGTACTTGCTGGGAATGGGATTTATCTCGTTGTAAGGTCAGATGGTTTAATTTCCTTCACAGCCACAGCACCAGAGCCATGACAGCATGAGGAGGGATGGAAAGGGCTCATTCCTGCCACTCCTCAGGCCTCCAAAATCCCTGCCCTGTCGAGTCCTTAAACAGCTTCGTTCTGCTCCCGTGACCTGTCCCCGTCACGGTGTGTTTGCCCACAATGTTCCTTGTTCTGTATTTTTATTTAAAAGAATTGCAAATCCCGGGAAGGAATTGTAGCCAGACTTCAGGGAATAACTTGGAGTCACTGAACTAACGTTTCTCCCTCTCTCTTCCCCTCCCCTGTGACCCTTTCTGCAGCAGAGCATGCTCGGGAGAGGAGGATAAAGGCACTGTCCAAACCAAGCACAAGACCATCAACTAATTTCAGCAGAAGAGCTTCTTTTTTTTTTTTTTTTTGTCCCCAAGAATGATATGACAGCCCATTTGCAGGGCACACCAGTAAAGGGAAGAACTGGAAGAGCCATTTGAAGAGCAGGAGCCATCAGGGCTCAATCAGCGTGACCATTTGAAAAGCCAAGACCTGGATCTTATTACGTCCGAAATCGCGCGTCCGAAGATGCTGTTCCCTCTTAGCAAAGCCCACTTATTGGTGATTGAAGGAAGGGAGAAGAAAAGAACCTTTCACTGACATTAGAAAGGGGAAATATCCTTCAAATGCTGCTGTTTCATTGTGGAATCTCCTCCAACACGTCTCGCTGGCAAGGGCAGGGGTTTGTAACTCTTGGAGCGCCGGGACGTGGCGGTTCTTTGCGAGCGACTCGGGGCTTTCCTTGTAGTGTGTGATTGTCAATTGTGCTTTAAATTATTTCACAAATTATGTAACTTAATGAAGCCTCTCTCTCCAGGCCTTCTGCTGGAATGGTGTTAATGATCCAGCGCTTCAGGTGTGACAATGGCCTTTATTTACGGGAGGTGGTTCTGTCGTGCTCCTCGCTCGTATCAAGAGCTGACAGACGTGCCTCGCTCTGTACCAACAATAAATCTATTTTATGCACAAGATTGGGGCTGCAGTCTGTCTCTCTTCCCACCTCTCAGAGGCTGATGGTGTTCCCTCTGCTGTGTCAGTTGTGGTTTTCCAGCAGATGTTGTTGCTGGAGCTTTAAAGCACAGACTTTGATGCAGGACCAGCCTTGGTCTCGGGAGCGGTGCTTGCACGGGACTGTTTGCCATCACAGCAACCTAAAAGGGATCCCACAGGATGGTGTGTTGTGATTTATCCACCACTTGCCTTCTTGGGAAGTCCTTGTGAATGCAGCACCACAACCTCTTGTTGCCCAGAGAGGTTGTGGACTCCCCATCCCTGGAAGTGTCCAAGGCTGGGTTGGATGTGCTTGGGGCAACCTGGGCTAGTGGAAGGTGTCCCTGCCCGTGGCAGGGGGTGGGACTGAGTGGGCTTTAAGGTCCCTACAATCCAAACCATTCTGGGATTCTATGAAAGGACACAGAGCCCCTAAAACTGCAACCCAGCTTCCTGCAAGCACCCAGTTTTTGTTCAGACAACAACTGCCATATTCACTGTGCCAAGCAATCTTAGAAATTACTTTTTACACAGCAGTAAAAGTAATAATATCAAAGGAGCAACATGGCCAGAGCCTTCTGCTGTTTATTTACCTGTTCTGCTCCTCTAATTGGCTGTGTTGGAACCACATCCTTCTGAACAAGTGCGAGTGCACTTGTGGGTCTCATTTATTATTCATTCAAAATATTACCGGTGACTCTCCTAATTATGAAGATGCTCTGCGAGTGCTGTTTAATTAAGGTTTTGTTTTATTTTTTTTTTTTTAATGCTACAAAAAGAAGCTGGGCTTTTTATTACGTGTGGAGCAACTGCAATATCAGTAGGAGAGGAGGATCCTGGAGTTCAACTTCAGGTGCCAGGTAAACTGCTGGAGAGGAAAACGATGGGGACACAAGCAGCTTGTTTACACGGCGACTTGCTGTAGCGTTTACAAATCAGCTAGCTCACAAATTCTTCTCTGTAGTGTTCTCTTCTGTAACAGAGAGCCAAGAAGTTGGTAGAACCACTCTTGCCAGACTTAGAATTTGGCAGAGGAACGCAGCACAGAGGAAAAAGCAGACGTTTTCCAGGCCAGATGATTCTGTAGAACCGGGAGTGTCGGGAAGGAAGGTCTCTGTTGCTGCCAAGTGTTTATTGGTTTCCTGTCCTGACAGCCCTGAGCAGTGGCAGTCAGTCCTGCTTGCTTTGTTCCAACTGTGTTTCAGGCTTCAGTGGAGATGTTGTGTTCTTTAAACATCCTCTGTGGTGGCGGTGGCGGCGTCTCCAGCAGGTGTGGCTGGAGCTGGGGGGATGCTGGTGGTGGCAGATGGGGTGTGGATGTGAAAACTGTCCGTGTTGTGGCCAACTCCTGCCTTTAAATCAGAGCAGCAGTTCTGGGCCCTTCACTTCAAGGAGGACATTGAGGTTCTGGAGCGTGTCCAGAGAAGGGCAGTGAAGCTGGGGAGGAGTGTGGAGAGTCGGTCACAGGAGGAGAGGCTGAGAAAGCTGGGGGGGCTCAGCCTGGAGAAAAGGAGGTTCAGAGGGGACCTTAGTTCACTCTACAAGTCCCTGACAGGAGAGGGTAGCTGAGGGAGGTCAGGCTCTTCTCCCGTGGAACAAGGGACAGGATGAGAGAAAACGGCCTCAAGCTGTGCCAGGGGAGATACAGTTTGGACATCAGGAGGAATTTCTCCATGGAAAGTGTTGTCAGGTCTTGGCAGGGGCTGCCCAGGGAGGTCGTGGAGTCCCCACCCCTGGAGGTGTCCAAGGAAGGCCTGGCCATGGCAGTCAGTGCTCTGGGCTGGGGAACAAGGTGGGCATCAGGCACAGGGTGGGCTCTGTGATCTCAGGGATCTTTTCCAACCTCAGTGGTTCTGGGAATGTTTCTGGAGTGAGCTTCAGTTCACCACCTTGTCTGCCTTTGCCACCTCCACCTCTGTGTCCCTGCATCCTTGTCCTTTTGTCTGTCTTTGGCTCCCCCCTCCTCCCCACTTGCTGGTACCGAAATCTTTAAAATCCTTGCGTTTTCTTGTTTGTTTTTTCTTAATATGGAAAACCTGTGGAGTGGCTTCCCAGCTCCTCAGAAATAACCAGCTCTAAGATTGCACACTGCCAGAGTGAGCATTTGAACTCAGCCTGGTGGATGCTGCTCTCAGAAGGGATGATGGGGTTGGTATCCCCAGGGATGACAGACGAGGGCACCTGCCCATGGCAGGGAATAATTTCAGATGTTCTCCTTGGTCATTCACGAGCTCTGATCAGCTGTAAGCAAAGGGTGGTGTTACCCAGGGGTTTAAATGGAAAAGCAGGATTGTAACAGCTAAATCAAAGCTTTTCATTGTTCTTTGCTCAGCGGCTGTGGAACAAATCACAGAGCTTTCAGTGGTGTCACAATAATCACTGCTCTGCCACTCTCGTGTCGTTTGGCAGCGTTAAGACTCCTTCAGACTCCAGACTCCCTTTCCTCAGGAGTCCTGTGTGTCTGACACACTTCACATCACCTGGCAGAGCTGGCTTTGGGCTTTTTCACCCTATCCCTGCATTACAGTTTTTAGCAGACACTTGGAATTAGCTTTTCCAAGTGGAAATGGCTGTGGGTTGGGAAAAATGTTACAGCTCAGCTGGTCACTGCTTTGTCCTCTTCTAGATCCTGTGCCTTTCTTGAGAGAATGTAAAGAGGCAAGTGTGGTTTCAGGTGGGGTTACATGTCATCTGTTAAGCTGAGGAGGTGATGGATGGGGCTCTGGGCACCCTGCTCTAGTGGAAGGTGTCCCTGCCCATGGCAGGGGGTTGGAACTGGATGATCTTTAAGGTCCCACCCAACCCAAACCATTCTGTGATTCTATGATCCTTTCCTATCCTTTTTGTTGTCCTTCCCAAAGTAACAAATTCCAGACAATATGCTCTGCAAACAGTTCCAGGAGCTTCCTCCCAGCTGTGGAGTTTGGGAAAGGCAAAATGATGATTTCCAATGTTTTCTTTGCATGCACCTTTGCCCCATCCCTGGAAGTGTTCAAGGCCTGGCTGGCTGGGGCTTGGAGCAACCTGATCTGGCTGAAGACATCCCTTCCCATGGCAGGGAGGTTGGACCAGATGACCTCTAAAAGTCATCCCAACACAAATTATTCCTGATTCTGTGATCTTTCTCCTCTGTGAGCACCCACAGATCCCAGACCAACACCAGCTGTTGATCACAGCAGGTCCCTCTGGCAGAGAGCGAGGCCCCCTTGCTTCCCGAGCAGCAGGGACAGAGAGACTGGAGGGATGCAAAGTTTCTTGCCCAGCATGTCAAATCTCATTTGCAGGGCCCAGAAACCATCAGATGTTTGTCCCACCAGGTGACAACAAACTGCAGCTCCCCTGCCCAGGGTCAGTCCTGCTTGATAGAGGGGTGGGTGCTGCCAGATAAAACCAGACGAGGGTTTAGATTTGGGTGTCTTTGCACTTGGAGGCAAACAGCTGCAGGTGGGGATTTTGTAACCTGGTCAGTCCTTAATTTGCACAATTTGTGTTGGGCTGACACTGTTTTTGAAGGTAGCTGAAGACACAGGAGAGGGGACGTGGAAGGAGGGAGCAAGAGAGGGTGTGTGCAAGGTGGGCTCTGTCCTGCAGCCAGGAGAGTCCTTTCTGTGTTCAGCCTCTTCCATCTCTTCCTTGGAAACCCTCTGCAGGTCAGGACCTGCACTAATGACACCAGTTGTGTTCCTGCTTTACACACAGTGACTTCCTCAGGAGCTGGGGGCTGTTTCCAGGGCTCAGCACCCCCTGTCACACTGAAGTTCAGGAGAGCAGCGAGTGACTCCCAGACCCATCCCTGGAGAGCCCGAGGCAAGATTCAAGTAAAGGTCTGGAAAATGAAAAGGGAATAAGGTTGGAGAAGTGAAGCACATTGACAGTGATGTTCCAGCTGGGTTTGGCTGGGTGAACACCAGCTCTCTGTTGGAGAGGAATGTCTGTCATCTCAACTCTCCTTCCAGGTTGCTCTCAGCTGCTGCTCCCATCGTGGGGAGAGGTGTCCAACAGGGCCTGGGGGCAAGTCCACCTTTAATTTGATGATCAGCATTCACCAGCCGAGGAGCTGGAGCAGAATCCAGCCCTCCCTGGGGAAGAGGGAGATTCCCTGGCCATGATGTGAGAGGACCAAGGTGTGAAGGGTCCCTGGGCCTTCAAGCCATGGCTTGAGGTTCCCCCAGAACAGGAGGCACCAAGCCAGGGCTGCTCTGCAAGGATTTCAGCTCCACGTGAACAAAGACACCGGGTAATTAGAGAGGTAATTAGTTTGGTAATTACTAAGGTAATTAGTTTGATTCTCTCTCAAGCCAGTAACTGCTGGGAAGAGAAGGCTCAGCCCATGGTGCTGGAGGGAGCACCTCGAATTGCTGCAGCAGCCCCTGCCAGGTGGGCTCTTCCCCCTCCTGGGTGGGGAGCAGCCTCCTTCACTGCTGAAAATGGGATGGTCTGGAGAAAAAATAACCCTGAAAACCCTGTTTGGCAGAGGTCTTTTGTGCCCAAAAGCTTTTGAGCCACCACCTGGTGACATCCAGAAGTGCTTGTGCCACGGTCAGGGCAGGACCTGAGGCAGCAGATCCCCCCGTGGTGATGTATTTATTGCAAAGATTTTATATTCCCTTAAGACTGCTGGGGGCACCTTTTGGGTGGGGACGCTCCTTGGGTAACCATTTTAAAGTGTCCCCACTTGGGAAATGAGGTTTGATCCCCTCCTGCTTTGATCCCACACACCCCTTCACCCCCAGGCGGGTTCAGCGGAGGCATTTCATGCAATCAGAGAATGGTTTGGGTGGGAAGGGACCTTAAAGACCATTCAGTCCCAACCCCTTGCCATGAGCAGGGACACCTTCCAGCAGACCAGGTTGCTCAGAGCCCCAGCCCAGCCTTAGAACCATTTCTACCAGCTTGGGGTGCACGTCAGCACCCGGAGGTGAGTTTTTTCTGCTCGTGTGTCACATGAAACCACGGTTATTTTCTGACCACCCTACACAGGGAAACCATCCCTCCTTCCTGGGCAAGTCCCGTGGGTGGGCAGGGGCAGAGCAGCTGTCCCTGTGATCCCAAAGTGAGGGCTGACAGCACAGATCAAGCTGCAAGTGCTCGTTTGGGAGGCTGGAGCTGCAGGAAGCAGATCGAATTCCCAAGTAAACTGCAAGCTAAGCAGGTTCTTCTCCATGTTCATCTGTTGCTGATATAGAAATAGCAGGGCTGGGAGGGACTTGGCACATCTTGGAGTCCATTTCACTATTTAATAAAAGCTGATATCAAGCAATTCTCACGTTCCTTAAAGCAGATCCTCCTCTTGCAACGTTGTTCACACGTTTATTTAATTGTGGTGCAGGGATTAGATCTGCAAAGGGTTAGTGGGTGAAGTACAGTGGGAGCAAGGACATGATGTGCTGAAGATCCATTAATAGACAGGAACCATTTTTGCCAGACATGAGAATTGAGTGTATCTTTCTTCTATTTCTTATGTCAGGTAGTGAGGGATTTTTTTTTTCCCCCCCTCTCAGTTTTAATATTATTAACACTTGGGCTGTTTTGAAAAGGTCAAAGTCAGCTTGACTGTCTTCTAATCTGACTCTTCTTAAAAAGCAAGCAAACAAGAAATCCATATCCCACCGTGGCTGCCTTTAAACAGCAGAGCTGGTGTCCTGTAAAGGTGTTGGCAGAGGTGAGGGAGGTCTGGCTGGTGGCCACTGGGTGCTCATGGGCAGGGAAAGGGCTCCTGATACCTTTGTTTTTGCTTAAAGTCCTGCTCCTGGGATCAGATGGACAAATGAAAACCTCTTCTTTTGCCTGAAAAAAATTACCTTTGCAGGGGGAAACCCATGACCAGGATCCAGCTGCAGCTGCAGGAGCACAGAAAAGGAGCAGAGCATGAGTGTATTTGTGGTTTTACACCGTGGAAGCTGATCCTGTTGCTGTTTTTAAGGAGTGATGTGAAGTGCTGGAGAAGTGCAGAGCACGGGACACACGAGTGAGGCTGGAGCAGGTCGATGGTACCCACTGATTTAGGAGGAAAAATCTCTTTTTTTTTTTTTTTTAGCACCAAATAGGAGGGAGATCTCCCTGTTCCTTGATCCCGGGAGCAGCGAGGCAATGCTGTGATAAACACTGTGATAAACACCTGCCTGTGCTCTTTGTTCTTGCAGGTTTGGGGGAAAACTTCCCGGGGGGGAGCAAGGAATATTCAACAGCCTTTGGGTGGGGTTGCACCTCCCTCCGCCCAGGGTCAGCCTTTTCTGGAGCTTTCCTGTCCTCTCCTTCTGCTGTCCAGCGAGGTCTGAGGTCCCTGCGGGTCTCAGGGGAGGTCTGAGGTTCCTACAGGCCACGAGGAGAGATCATAGAATCGTTAGGGCTGGAAAAGATATTAAAGAGCATCAGATCCAACCCAGCAGCACCACCGTGCTGGCCACTAAACCCTGTCCTCGAGTGCCACATCCACACGCTTTGGGGATGCTCTGGGTGGTTGGTCTCAAGAAAAGGGGTCCAGAAGGTTCTCTCACCCCCCTTGTTTCCTCAGCTGAACCAACCAGAGCATTAGGGAATGGCCTGGAGTTGTGTCAGGGCAGGGTTAGGTTGGATTTTAGGAAAAGGTTCTTCCCCCAGAGGGTGGTGGGGCACTGCCCAGGCTCCCCAGGGCAGTGGGCACCTCCCAAGACTGCCAGAGCTCAAGGAGCATTTGGACAACACTCTCAGGACAGGGTGGGATTGTTGGGGTGTCTCTGCAGGGCCAGGAGTTGGACTGGGTGATCCTTGTGGGTCCCTCCCAACTCAGGATATTCTGTGATTATTTTTGGTCCACACAAGGGTTGCCAAGTGCTCCATGGGGGTCACCAAGGCATTTGGGTTGGACATCAGGAAGAATTTCTTCCTGGAAAGGGTGGTCAGGCCTTGGTAGGGGCTGCCCAGGGAGGTGGTGGAGTCCCCACCCCTTGGAGGTGTCCAAGGAAGGCCTGGCTGTGGCACTCAGTACTCTGGGCTGGGGGACAAGGTGGGCATCGGGCACAGGTGATCTCAGAGGTCTTTTCCAACCTAAATAGTAATAATAAATAATAATAATTCTGTGAGCAGGGTGTGGGGGTTCTATTTTGAGCGTTTCTGTGCCTCTCATTCAGTTTTTTCATGCCTCCATTTCCCCAGCCTGGCGGGAATAACCAGGTTAGGCTGGAAAATGCCCTGTGGGCATCGGAGGAGAGAAGTGTGGGCATGGAATGTTTGTTGTACCCACGGAGTATGTGTGCAGGGAGGGTGTCTTTCCTTCTATTTTTGAGTTTTCCTTTGGATGAGCCAAAGCAAAGGGTTGTGTTGGATCTGTCCTGGAGGCGCAGGGTCGCTGCCTCCTCCCTGGGACACCTGTGGCTCCTTGGGAAGCTGAAGTGCTTCAGCAGCTCTGCCCTGGAGCAGGTGTGGAACAGCAGTGCCCAAATAACCACTTTCCCCAGGCTGATTTAAAAATACCAAAATATCTGTTGTCATCACTGTCCCCGATGTCCTCTGACTCATGTGCCACTTGCTCTGTTTCCTTGTGTATCATCCTGTGGCCTACTCAAGGCTACAAGATGCTGAGGGCAACAAAAGGGTCTCCAAAGAGAGCCAAAGGTTGCTGTGGGAAGTTCATGTCACTCAAGCAGAGCCCACCTTTTATTAATTGTGTTTCATGTTGTTGTTGGATTAGGGTTTTTTTACCCTTTTCTGAATTATTATTTAATTTTTGGGGGCACACTTCGCCATCCAACAAATTAAAAGCAAGCAGCAGAAGCACCAAACTGATGTTCTGCCCTGGAGGTTCAGCCCTTCTCCTGGATTTCATCCTCTGGCTTTTAAGCAATCCCTTCCCCCAGACAGAAGTTACTCTGATTTCCAGGATTACAAACATTCATCCTGCCCAGGTCCATCTCAGCTGTCCCTGGGGAGGCTCATTTCCTCCTCACTGCAGGAGAAGAGGGGGAAGGAGAAGGCTCTGGATCCAAGGCAGGCTCTAAGTGGGCTCCTTCATTTTCTGCTCCGAGTTAATAATTTCAGCTCTGATCCTCCTTAAAAGTGGTGATTAATCCCCTCCACATACAGTAGGATCATGCACAAAAAAAAAAATACCACCATGGCACTGGGCCTTTTTTCCCCCAGTAATGAGAGCTATTCATAACCCAGCATCCCTTAAAGATTCCTGTTACTGGGCAGGAGACAGCCTTGTTCATAAAAACAATCCCGAGGTGTTTTGTTCCCCCACTTTCTGGTGGTGGTGGGGAAAAAAAGCCTTCAGAGAAAAGTAATTGTTGGCTTAAAACTTCAGCCTGCATTCAGCAGCAATCCATCACCTCCTGGGGTGTTTTGGAGCTCGGGGTACTCAATATTCAGGCTGGGAATCCTCGGTAGGAAAGAGGGGAGTAGGGGCAGCATGAAATATTGCAGGTGAAATTCTCCCTAACCTGCTTTCATTTCGTGCCCTTCTCTTTGCTGGGGGACTCGGTGGAGGGGAAAGGAACAAAATCAAAATTCTCTTTCGTGCTCCAGCCCTCAGGAAAAGCAGCAGGAGTGTGGTGATGTGGGGGACCTGCAGCCCAGCCCCTCCATGCCCCCACAAGGGATGGTAAAATATCCCTCATCCAGAGGGTCTGTGGTGCTGCAAGAAGGACCAAGTGGCCTCAGTGTCAGTGGGTTTTGAGGAAAATAGAGTTTTTTCTTTCCCCAACCTTCTGGGAAAATACCATTTTTGAGCTCTGCCTTCAGGGCCTCTGCTCAGGGACGACTCTGACATGCTCGGGGGGGTTGAGGCTTATTAGCCAGATACTTAATTACAAGCTCTGCTGGTCTCTGCCCTGTCCAAGGGCTCTCCCAGCCCTGTGTCCTGCCTGCCCAGGCCCCTCCAGTTTGCACAAAGGTTCCTGACACTCTTTAAGGTGTTTGCAGAGGCTGATTTGCCACAGATGGTGCCTGCGTGGGAAGATGTGAACAAGAGGAGTGTCCTAAAATTGTGTCCCTGGGGGAAGTTTGTCTGTCTTTCTTTCTCTTGTTGGTAAAAGAGGGTGTTTTATCCTGAGGATGCCTCAGCCCACCTGTTGGATCCATCTGGACTGAGTGTCCTCCCCTTCCCACTGCTCTTGGAGGGAACCTGGATGATCTTCTCTCCTGCAGGGAGCTGAGGGGAAGGGAATCCCACCCAATGGCCATAACTCTTTCAGGAGGAGCAGTAACACGCCCTGAGAGGGACAGAAGGGATCTCAGCTGCATTCCAAGTAAGTTGTCCCATGCTGGGACATTCCTGAAAGAATGGGGTTATCATCCTGTTCACAGAATGGGATGCTGGGCAGCAGACCCACTCCCAGCAGAATATTGGCTGTCCCAGAAGGTAATTTTATAATTTTTATATAATTTACTTTTTTTTTTTTTTAACATTCCTGCTCAGCCTCTTTTCTCTTGGCTCTTCCTGCTGTGGGTTGTCAAAGTGAAGGTCATTTTCCATCCTGGAGCTGAACCTTCCAGACCCCAAAGCCCACAGGCAGCACCATCATCCCCTTCTTCCAGGACCAGAGATCCTGACCAGCCAGACCCAGATCCTCAGAAATGCTTTGGCTGCCCCTGTGCCACCGAAATCAACGGGATTTTGATGTTCCATTACCTTGTGGATGGGGATCAGACCAATTCCTGATGCAATTAATGGCCACCTTTGAGTTTTGCTGT
The DNA here is from genome assembly GCF_001715985.3 of Manacus vitellinus. NCBI lineage: Eukaryota > Metazoa > Chordata > Aves > Passeriformes > Pipridae > Manacus > Manacus vitellinus. The sequence continues at coordinate 679,622 of NW_021940724.1, forward strand.
GATAGACCAGAGCTGGGTGGGGGAGGAGAAGAGGTTTGGAAAAGGGCAAAGACCTTGCAGGTGGAATTTTGCTGCTGGAAACCTTCACTGGGATTTGGAGTGTGGCTGGAAATTAAAGGGCCTGATCTCCCTGTACCAAGCAAGGGGTCACCTCTGTGACCACTTCTGCCACAGTTTGGGTCTGGGTGTGATGTCTGGCTAACCCTGCACTGTGTTAAGACCTGTCTCAAATCCCTCTGTCACTGGTGGCTGTTTTCAGTGGTTTCCTCCACCTGAGCTTTGCAGGGAGATGCTGGAGGTGCAAGGAAATGACCCTCACCACGGGATAGAGCAAAGCTGGGAAACCAGAGCTGGATCCTTGTGCTTTCCCTGTCCCCTACCCCCTTTTCTGATCAGTGTGTTGTTTTACCAAGGCCATAAAAATGGCTGTTTCAGGGCCAAAAAGCCCATTAGAGCCCTTCTGGGTCTCACTCCCGACAGGGACCGTGGTCCTCAGCTTAGGAAGTGGGAGCAGAGAGATTTCCAGCCCAAACCCTGAGCTCACACCTCTCTTAACCAGACCTGCTCTGTGCTTTTGGATACCCATCCTCGGCAAGGACAGACAGAAACAGGACTGACAGTGGCTTTGTCCCCATGTCTGGGAAATCTCCCATTAGAACAGGCTGGGAGAGGGGCCAACTGAGAGTAGAATGCTAAAGAAGGAAAGACAAAGGATTGCTGGTGCTTAATATAAATCATCATCAATACAAATACATCATAAAGGCCATTTCAGGCCCTGGGGATGTGCCTTCAGCTGGGACCCACTGCAGTTCCATGTTGATTTGCTGTGGCTACAGCCACCTGAGGGGGTGTGAATGCCAAACCTTTCAGTCCTTGATGATGATTTTTAAATTGGTTATTGATTATTGATCCCTTTGGCTGGAGGCTGGCTGCAGCCTGAGGAAGCTGGGGAGGAGATCAGTGGTTATAAAAAGAAGTCTGACCTTTCTTAGCCATGGTGTGAGGAAATCGGGCAAATCCTGGGCCGTTTTGGGTCTGAAACTTCATGTTGTCTGAAAATTCATGGAATGACAGAATAGTTTGGGTTGGAAGGCACTTTCAAGGTCACCTCATTCCCATCCCCTGCCATGGAACACCTTCCACTAGATCAGGCTGCTCCAAGCCCTGTCCAGCCTGGCCTTGAACAAGGGATGTGGCATTTGGAAACCCAAACCAGGGAAAAGGCACATTTCTTTGTTTTCATGCAGAGAAAGTCTGAAATCTGTTTCTTTGCATCCTTACCTGTTTGTTTTTTTTTCCCCTGAGCTCAGGATCTGGAGGCACACGGAGATAAGTGACTCACTGCCTGGCTGAGGAGCATTTAAACCCCTTCAAAGTGTGTGTTTGAAGGGATGGAGGGGGAGTTGGAGGAAGAAGCAGCGTTGACTCAAGAGCTCCCAGCTGTAGGTGATAAGAGGGGGTGGTACAACCATAAAATAAAGTTACCCTGATGTTTTCCTGTGTCTCTGCCATCTCTCCAGGGCCAGGTGTGACCGCAGCAGCTGAGAGATGACGACACCTTGGGGTTGCTGAGCAGCCTTTCCTCAAAACAAACGGGTTTGCAAGAAGTGTTGCAAGGACAAACACCACATAAGAGCGTTTCTCATGGATAAAGAAGTCCTCTGAGTCCTCTGCCACGTTAGCAGCTGCACAAGGGCCAGGCTCAGTGGGTCCCAAAGCAGGAAAGTCTCCAGCTGTGGGATGATGGAGCAGGAATGGCCAGTGGCTGGAGGATGGCCTCGCTCATCTTCACCTCACTCACAGTTTTTGGTGGAAAAAGAGGCAGGGGGAAGGGTGAATTTGGTGAGTTTGGATCAGTTTTGCAGTGGCAGCCTTGTACTGCCATCTCCAAAGGAGATCCTCTCACAGGGGCCAGGAGAAGCTGGTCTGTCAAGGTGAAAAGGGCAGGAGAAGATGCCACACGTGGGAGCTTTCCAGACCTTTTTTTGTGCAGTGCTTCCTGTGTTTAGTCATCCAGGCTTTGCTAAACCCAGGTCCCCTTTCTCCACCCCATGCAACAGGCAGGTTCCAAAAATCTTGGTGTTCTCTGTGACAAGGGAAAGAAGGGGAGGTAAAAGCCTTGAGGGCTGAAGGGTCTCATGGCCACAGGAGCTGGCCTGGGGCTCCTCACCAACAGGAGTTGTGAGATCCTGATCCCTTCTCCTGCTGCCAAACATGGCAATTGGAGCTGTAGCCACCTCTGTGAGCATCACAGGGACTGAATCCACAACTTCCCTATAGGAATATCCTCTGATCCACAGTTGCTGGGACAGGCACAGCCTGGCAGAGACTCCTGAGCACAGCGACCTGCCCTGGAGAGAGGTGGAGCCATCCTCCTCTTTTTGTTTCAGAAATGACAAGTTTGACCCCTTTAATGATTCTTTGCTCATGGGGTGGTGAGGCCCTGGCACAGGCTGTCCCAAAGAGGTTGTGGATTTCCCATCCCTGGAAGTGTCCGAGGCCAAGTTGGACGGGACTTGGAGCAACCTGGGATAGGGGAAGATGTTGGGATTGGAACTGGATGGGCTTTAAGGTCCCTTCCAACCCAAACCATCCTGGGATTCTGCGAATAAGACCTGAATTGCTGTTTTGCCCCCAGTGTCCCATTATGCAGCTGCTTGACTGGAATGCACACAGAGCCATGTCCTCACTCTGCTGAGGCACCTCACTCTTCTCCCTGCTCCTGACAGCGTTGGAACCCTGTCCCTGCAGCCCCCAGGAATTCCATACATCCCTGCTGTCCCAGAGGACACTGCCAGCTCCTCTTTTCTTGCTGTCCAAGCAGGGGATTGGCATCCCATCCTGCTGCAGCCCGAGCCAGATAATGGATCAATAACCTGTGGCATAAAGCTGGCCCTTAAATCTGAGTTACGGGGTGGATCCCAGAGCAGTGATTGAACGGGATGTCACCCGGGGCATCGTAAGGGTTTATGCCTGCTAATATCTTGTGGAATAAAAATAAAACCTGACATAACATCCTGAATTATCATCTGATAGAGAAGAGGGCTCCTGGCTGGACGCAGTTGCACAGCCATGTCCACATCGTTACTGTTGGCCATAATTAACTCCCTTGTTGGCAGGCTGGGAAAAGAGGCTGAAGATGGGATTTGCTTTGGGATACTCGGCTGCTCTTCTGCCTGAAGCAACAGGATCAAGACGTGCAGGCTGAGGATGTTTCCAGCACGAGCAAGGAATTACCTTTTTGGTGCTGCTAATTCAAAAAACCTCTCGGAAGGATTAAGCAGGCGGCAACAAAAGTTTCTGCTCAGCTCTTTGTAATGGGAAGGAAGGAACAAAGCAGCAGTTTCTTAACGCCCCCACAAGTTGTTTATTGGATTAGATTGATGCTTCTGGGAACAACCTGTTTGCATTTGAGCTAAACCCTAGTCTTGCTAAACATCTTCATTAATTAACTCCATCTGGCTTGCCTGCTTTTACATGGAAAAGATCTATTGCTTTGATCATTTGCTGTTTACATGTTTCTTGCCGTTTGGTAAAACACAGGCAGCGAACACACAATAAACACTGTGGGCACAAAACAAACAAGAAACCTGAAACACGTTGAAAACACTGACAAACACCTACAAAATCTGCATCCAAATCAAGCCTGAGCTCAGTTTGCCTTGAGGACAACCTTAAAGCACGTGCGTGGTTCAAGGTGGGTTTTGCCTCTTGCAAACATTTCTCCAGCCCCAAAACTCCTTCCCTGCAGACCTGGTCTTGCAAAGACTTGGGTCAGCTGGTTGAGGTGGTGGAGGAGAGGGAGGCTGGGATCATGGAATCTGGATGTCTCGTCCATCTTCCCTTCCTATGAGGCAGAAGGGGATTTGTGCTGCTCCTTCTGAGCAAACTTCGGGGTTTGGGTGGTTTTCTGTGCCTGAGACAGTGTTGGCTGGAGCTTGAGCTGGGAAGAAGGGACTTTTACAGGCTCCTCAGAGGATTCCCAACCTTTCCACTTAGTGCCAGGGCTAAGGCAGGGATCAGCTTTGCCATTCCCCAGGGCTGAGACGTACAGACTGATCCCACCCCGCTCACAGAGCTCTGAGGATTCAGGGACACGTCTCTCCTCTTTTTTCTGCCCCATAACCCTTCCCTGGTCCTCTCCCAGGGCTCTGTGGCCACCCCATAACAGGAGCATCCCTGGGATGCTGGGGAAGGGGTTTCCATGGTGACAGGCAGCAAGCACACTGAAAATCTCTCAGCACACTCTTTTCCCCAAGTCTGACCAGCTTGGGTGGCAGGAGGAGGTGTCAGAGCTGGAATATCCCCCCCAGTCTCCCCACAAATCCCAAATCCAGCTGTGTGGGCTCCCAGATTGCTGTCCTCCCCAAAGGTGGGAAGGGGCTTCCTCCTTCTTCCCAGCACTGCAAAGAGACTGTAAATGGGATGTAAAAACACATCAGGCACTGAAGTTTGGCGTGTGCAGGGGGAGAGATGAGGGGGATTTGTTACAGCTCCTGCCAAACTGTCCTGAGGGTCCTGAGCAAGGCTTTTCCCTCAGCCAGGAGCTGTGCAGCCACCAACTGATCTCCTGGTGGGATGGCACTAAAGGGGCCATGCTGTTCTCACCTGTTGGAGCTTGTGGTGCCCAGCCTGGGGGTCTGCTTTCCATACAGGAGGCAACACTCCTCCCTCAGCCCTCTCTGCCACCCTCAGCGAAGCCCTGGTGTGAGGAAGACTCTGCAGTGAGGTGGCATTTTCAAAGGAGAGGTTGCAGAAGAGCCCAGGGCTGTTTGGCCATGTCACTGTCATAAATAACATGGGCAGAAGTCACCCACCAGCCCTGAGACCCAGCACAGCATGGTTGTGTCCCCACGATCGAATTTTCTTGTCCTCCAAAACAGGGTGACCAAACCCAGTTTGTACCCTGGGAAGGGCAGGCTGGACAGGGCTTGGAGCAGCCTGGTCTGGTGGAAGGTGTCCCTGCCCATGGCAGGGGGCTACAAAGAGATGATTTTTAAAATCCCTTCCAAAATATTCTGTGATTCTGTAGCGTCCTTTGGCCCATGTGAGACCTCCGAGGTCTTTCCAGTGGCTGTGAGGCTGCTCAGGGTGGCCTGAGACTGGGACAGGGAGCCTGGCAGTAGCTTAAAAGGATGTGTAATTGTGTGCTGGAGTTTGATCCTGGGCCCTGACCTTGTCTAGTTGGCTGTAATAGATGTAGCTGTGAGTGTCTGCTCCTGTCAGGGCCGTGGGGAACGACAGTAGGGTTTGGATTGACCTGAGGACACATCTGTTCACAGCTGCTGCCCTCTCCCCAGCGGTGAATCCTCCCGTGTGCTCCTCTTAAAAAAGGCAGATATTTATTCCAGTCATTTTCCAAGTGGTCCAGAGGGCCGAAAAAATATTCTTTAAGATTTAAGATACAGGTAAAACCCTTGATATTGGGATCTCCTATAATGAAGATGCAGAGCAAAGGAAGGCTGGGGTTATAGTGAGCAGGGGATCAGGACTCATTTTTAGGTGGGATGGGCAGCATGGAGTGCTCAGGGGGAGCTTTGAGGCAGCACTGTTTTTTCCCCTCCTTCCTTATTGGCTTTGTGTTGGTAAAAAGGGAATATTTAGCAGGTGAACCTGGGCGTGGTGGGGAGAGACACTGCTTTGGGTGCATGTTTGTGTGGGAATGACATGGAATCACAGCCCCATTTTACAGATTCCAGTGCTTCCTGCAATTTCAAACAGTCCAGTGGAATAACAATCCCCCCTTTTCTTTGCATCCAGAGCTATTGGGGATTTATTTATGATACTTGGGGCATGGGTGCATTTGCTGTGGGGGAAGGAGACCCCTCGGCCCAGGAAGCTGGCAAAGGAGAGGTTTCAGAAGGAGATTTCACAGAGGAGTTTGGATGGTTTGGATGGTTTGGATGAAGTCCCTGTGTGCTTCCAGACAGGTCCAGAAGGTCCTTTCCCACCCTGGGGCAGCATTGAACTCCACCTCACCCCTTCCTGGCAGATGTTTGGCCACTGCACAAACTCTCATTTCACCCATTAAAGGGGAATTATTTGGGGTCACTGGAGCGTCTCTGGTCATGCTTTTTGTGGTTGGCACCACAGGGGCTGGCACAAAACATGCTCCCTGTATCCAAGAGTTTACAGTCCTACCAGTGTCCTTCCTGAGTCCATTTTCCAAAGAGATCAACATCAGCTAAAAAATCCTGTGCTCACCCCCTGGGTCTTGCCGTGGGTCAGGCTCAAAGGGGAAGAGCTTGAAGTGGTGTCAGCACAGAGGGGTGGCCTCCCATCAGGACATGGGCTTGGAGAAGTCCTGAAGGGATGCAGCCCATTTTTAGGCAAAGGGAGTGATTTATCCCTTCTGCAGGAGGGATATTATGGGGGCAACAAGGAGCCAGTGCTCCCCATAATGTGTCTGTTGGTCCTTCCATGGAACACGGGAGCACCCAGGGGGCTGCCTGCAAGTTTTCCCCTTTGCTGGTTCTCCCAGGAATTTGGAGGGCTCCTGCTCCAGCCTCTCTGTGCCTCATGAGCTTTTGGGCAACAACCTGAAAGTGATGCGGGATTAGAAATGATTTTGTGGTCATAAATCTGAGTTTGAGCTCCTCCTGGTCTCCTTGTGTGACCCTGGTGAGCCTCAGGAATGCTCAGGGGACTGTTTCTTACTGATTTCAGTGATCTCTGTGTTAGGGTTTCTGGCCAAGGTTCAAACCAGCTGAACTGGGAGCTGGAGGCTGGTCCTGGTGCCCTTCTCTCCAGGACCCAAATCTGGTTAAAGGGGGCAGGGTGAGATGGGATGTTGGGAAGGAATTCCTGGCTGGGAGGGTGGGGAGGGGGTGACCCAGGTTGCCCAGAGAAGCTGTGGCTGCCCCTGGATCCCTGGAAGTGTCCAAGGCCAGGTTGGAGCAAACTGGGCTAGTGGAAGGTGTCCCTGCCCATGGCAGGGGGTGGAACTGGATGGGCTTGAAGATCCCTTCCAACCCAAACCATTCCACGATTCTCTGACAAATCCAAATGTGCACTTCTGCATTGTTCTGGTTGCAAAGTCAAGTTGCAACCATGGCAAAGTATGAGCAAGTTTACTGTACCCCCAGGGGTCTGCAGACAGCCAGAAACAAGGGCTCTGCAAGAAATCAAATGACATCCTCAAGGTGAGAAAGTGTCACTAGAGGACTCAGCCATCAGTGCATGGGGAGATGCTTTGCACCGTTTAGTGCCTCCTCATTAAATCTGATTTTTATAGATGTATTCCTTGTACTTAGGCTCTTTGAAATGCCTAGAGCTGTCTGATAGCCATGGTCTTAATAAGCTTAATAAACTGGTGCAGCAGTTGTTTCTTAGGATGGATTATTTGGGATTTACAGGAAGAAGAGGATGGCTAAGCCTGGGAGAACAAGCTGGCTGTAGAAAACCCTCGTGTTTCAGACATCTAGGCTGGGGAGAAGAAAACTACCTCCTCTGGTACTGCAAAAGTGCCTGATATCAGGTAAAACTGAACAACCAACCTCTCTGGAATCCAGCTGATGCTTGATTTGTATGCCCAGAACCCACCCCAAGCACTGCTTATCACTGAGCAGAGCAACTCGAAAAAGAATCGATGTTAAACCGAGTTTAATAAACTCAAGGCTGCTGCCTTAATAGTCACACATGGACTGCAGTGCAGTCACCTCCCTAACAGAGTGGTGACATGGAGAGATGGACAGAAGGCCCCTGAGAGGCTCTTCCATACTCCATCAGAGCTAGAAAAAAGGATATGTGGTTGTGCTCTGGCTTCTTATCCCCCTCCAACTCCATGGATAGAATCACAGAATGGTTTGGGTTGGAAGGCACTTTAGAGATCATCCAGTTCCACCCCCTGCCGTAGGCAGGGACACCTTCCACTAGCCCAGGTTGTTCCAAGCCTCAGTGAACCTGACCTTGGACACTTCCAGGGATCCAGGGGCAGCCACAGCTTCTCTGGGCAACCTGTGCCAGGCCCTTCACACCCTCCCAGCCAGGAATTCCTTCCCATTATCTTTCCCAACCCCAACTTGATCTTCCTCTCCAAAGCTAAGCTGTGGGGTAGGACTCATCCCCTCAGTGTCCCTTCCTTAAAGTAGGGCCTAATCCTGTCTTTGAAGATGCATTGGAAAAACATTTGAATCCAGTGGCAGTGCTGAAGGTGACAGGGATCCACTTGCCTCTTGGGGAAGGAAGAGGGACCTCGTGTCCCGTGCTTGTACATCCTAGTTTGTGTTAATCCAGCTGCTGCCAGGGCTAAGAAACTCTGCCAACATTTGGGCTGGAGTGGACGTGTGTCTGAGTGTGATGGATGTGTTGATTTTCCCTTTCTTTCTGGAGTTCAAACACTTTGCATTGATTTGTGTCTTGGTTTGGGTGTTGTATGAGCGGCTCAGACGAGGCGGCTCTGCCCGTCGTCCATCACAGCCTCCCAGTGCTTTGTCTTCATTTGGGCTTGGCTGCTCCTTGGAGGAATTGTGGCCAGGCCTCTGCCAGGCAGCTCTGGGTCTGGAGCTGCTGCCGGGAACACTTCACCACAGGCTCATGGAAAAAAAAAAGGGACAAAAAATGACATTACGGACATTAAAACCAACCCTCTGCTCACTGAGCCCAGCTCATCATCTGGGGGGCCAGGAGGGCTGGTCTCACATGGAAGGGGGTGGATGAGATCTCTTGAGTGTGTGGATAATGCCACACATCTCTGGATGAGTCCTTTGCTCCAGAGCACGGAGAGATTTATCTATTTATCTCTTCCCTCTTAAGTTCTCTGTGTTACTGCAGCTTGTGATCCCTGTTTATCCCCATCTCCATTAAACACAGAACAAAAGCAGGGTGAGCACCAGTGTTTGTGCTTAAGGTGCCTCTAAAAACCTCCTGGAAGCACCACTTACTGGGTTGGGAACTTGTTTGGGCCACCAAACCCTTCCTCAGCTTCCTTGCTGACACCTGGTCTTTGATGAATACAGCAGTCTGCTTCCCCATGAGACCAGTTTTATTTTTTCCTTCCTCACCAGGAAGCTGGACAGGAAGAATTTGGAGCTCTTGGTACTCACTGGAATTTTTTCCTCTCCCAGAGCAGTCTGGCAAGAGCAGGAGAGTTAGCCCTACCTAAGGATGATGATCAGAGAATCATGGAATTGTTTGGGTTGAAAAAGACCTGTGAGATCATAGAGGCCAACTGCCAACCCAGCAGTGCCAAGGCCACCACTGACCCATGTCCCCAAGTGCCACATCCACAGGGATTTGAAACCCTTCCAGGGATGGAGACTCCACCCTGCCCTGGGCAGTTTTTTCCCAATATCCAATCTCGACCTCCCCTGGCACAGCTTGAGGTCATTCCCTCTCCTCCTGTCCCTTGTTCCCTGGGAGCAGATCCCAAAACCCTGGCTCCCCCCTCCTGTCAGGGAGTTGCAGGAGTGAGAGCAGACCTTACTGCAGCCCCGTTGGAGTGTGTCTGTGCACGTGCTTGGACATCTCTCCCCCCCACACAGCACAAATCCTCGTCAAACACAGCAATTGCTATTCAAACACCATCATTTCCCTCTGTACAAAAGCCTGCAGAGCTCTTGCTGGTGTTGTTCGCTCTGGATCCAGCCAGGAGTGGTTTGTACAGAGGCACTAATTGGTCCCAGAGTTGGTGGCCATGGCAGAAGGGCCAGGAGCCCAGTTATCCAGGGAAGCTGGTTCTCCTTCCCCCACAGAGATGCACCGAGGCTCTCTGTGCTCTGTGCTCACACAGCACTGTTGCTCTGGAGACAGAAAACACTTGCTGGAAAACCCTGCAACATGAAAACTGTCTCTGATGAGAAATACCCCCAAAAAATCCTCTGTTTGGAAACACTAAATAAACCTTCCCCAGTCAGGCTGGTGGGACATCTCTTCCCTGATCACAAGCCAGTCCAGGCCCTGGTATTGAAGCACCTACCAAGAGATGGAGTGGCTTTATGTGGCATTAACACCACCAATTCCCAGGAGAACGAGTTACACAGGGCACTGTGGTGTTGGGGGACCTTCTCAGGCTGCAGCTGGAACATCTTGGTCTGCCTTGGCTCGTGCTCTGATGCCTGGGATGTGTCTCAGGGTGGAAGATGTGACCTGAGGGGACAGATGTCCACACCAGCAAGGCCATAACCAGTCAGAGCTAAACAAAAGGTCAGGCTGATGAGCTCAGGTCTCTCAGAGCTGAGTTACCAGAGGGAGGATCAATCCTCCCACTATAATGACAATTTTGAGGCGTCTCTTCCCCTCTTACCACCTGGGAGGCTTTATTATATCTATTGGTTAGGTTTTATTGATTAAATAGCAGCGGTGGGAAATGAAAAAAAGTCAAGAAAAAGCCCCCATTTCACCAAACCTGCAGGAAAATCACTCAGGGACCTGCCCTGACGTCCATGGGCTCCAAGACCTTTGGGAAGACACCGGTGAGGGTGGGAAGGGAAGGGTCCCAGCTTGGCTCTGTTGCTCATTGCCTCTCTTCAGGGAGTGGTTTTTATTTGCTTTACTTAAAACATTGTTGTTCATTAGGCTTTTTTTTTTTTTTTCAATACTTTGATGGTTGAGGGGTTTTCCAGAGTAAAATCTCTCCTCTTTTTTTTTTTTTTTTATTTAATTTCGAGGGATGTGTTTGAAGCTTTAGAGGGGTTGGGAGTTGCACAGCAGCACTTGATTTTATTTTTACAGCAAGGGGTTAAGCTCTTTTAAAGCCTTCATGGTCTTAAAAGACACATCTTCAAGCATCCTTGTGCTCTTTCTCATGCCACCCACCCCTGGGGTATCCCTGGAATTTAAGCCCCAGCAGGCATTGGCAGCCTTGATTGTGTTGGGAACAGTGAATCCCGTGGCTCCCTTTTCCCAGACATCCCCCCTTCCCTCACCCCATGGATTAGGGACCTGAGCTTGCCCAGCCCTGTGTTCACCCATCAGCTCCACGTAGCTTAGCAACCATCAAATCCATGTTTGCCAACGCTGATATTCCACAGAGGAGACCGGGAATACTCAGCATCCCACTGACAACAGTGAAGCTCCAGTGGGTACCCTGGCTGTGGATGTTTCCCTGGAAATTTAGAGGCTTGTTGGATATGGATTGCAGCCAGCAGAGCAAATTCCGGCCTCTCCATCCCAAACATACAACTCTGGAGACAAGGAGCTCAGGTAAGGTGGGAGCCACAGGTGAGTAAGTGTGCAGGTGGATGCTCATCTTGCAATAAATGCAGGGAAATCCCAGATTCAGCTTCCTGAGACAACATGGAGGGTTTTTCCAGCACAAAGAGGGGAAAAAAACCCCCACAACAAACCAGAACCCAGAACCCTGAGGGGAAACAAGATCTGGCCTATTTTTATCTCAGGAACTGACTCCAGCTGAAGACTTGACTCCCCAGAGAAAAGCAAATTCTCCAGGCCAAATGTGACATGTCACGTGAGGAAGGATGTGGTTTTTCCACTTGGATGTCCCTCCCTGCCTGCATGCAGCTGACTTGGTGCTTGCAAAGATGGGAAGATATTTTTAGCCCTGAAATGCAGACCCAGGGCCGTGGACTGGCTGAGCCTGGCTTGAAATCATCTCGTGCTTCCCCAGGTGAGGAATGTCTGGGTGGGCAAGCTCAGCACACGGTGCCTGTGTTGGGCAGTGGGCTAATGGCCATAAATGAATATAAAATGAGATTGAATACTTTGGTAACATAACACACTGATGGCATGGAATAAAAAGTAGGAAGTGACTTAAAAGTATGTTGTTCACCTGGAGTAACATCAGGGTAATCCACACTCATGGATCAGGGATGCATCTAATCACAGGGGTCAGGTGGGAATTGTGCTTTGCAGCCCTGGTTGATTTTTTTTGTCAGCTTTTTGGAGCACCATCAGCCCCAGACTTGATGGAGGGGTTGGTGCTCAGCTCCCTCACCTGCTTTGGTGTTGGTGTTGGTGTCCATCAGTGTTGGTGTCCATCAGTGAGAGCTTGATTGGGTCCATCTGCACCAGTTTATCTGGGATCCTGACAGGGAGCTGTAGGATCAGAGCAGATCTCTGTTCCAGGAGCAAATCCTCTCACCAGCTGAAGGCAGATTGCGTTATAACCCTTGGCCTTGCATCTTTCCAGCCCTGCTTTGGCCAGCCCTCCTCTCCTGGCCCTGAGGACACCTCAGGTGTGTCTGTTCCCCTGTGTGGGCTGCACATCAGTAGGTGCTACCTGGTGCTGGCTGAGTGAGCCCTCCTGATGGGCTATTTCCCATTATCCCACCAGCACACTGTGCTATAAGTGACATTCCCAGGGCTGTGACAGTGGCCACAATCATTGTTCAGGTCTCTGCCTACTCTCAAACCCAGCCTTGCTTTGTCTTTGCCTCTGCGGGGCCCTGACGTGCTAAAATTTTCCCCGAGTTTCCCTTACCCAGGTAGAAATGGGAAAAGCAGAAAAACCCATGCAGAAGCCAGAGTTCATTAGCACCACTGCCCTGCAGCTCAGCCTCTCCTCCTCCTCCTCTCCTGGGCACCTGTAATTCCACCCTGGAATCCGCTGCATCCCGACATCCTCGACGCTTCGGTGCTGCCGGGCATTTCCAGCAACAAGGCTTTGGGTGAGTGGCTCCATCACAGTTTTATTCTGCCACAGGCTTCAATTTTTGTGAGCTGTTTTATCCTCACAAGGATAAAACTCGACTCTGACCTCTAATGATCCTCCTAATGATATGGGGGAAAAGGAAGGACGATGAGCTGCCAAGGCTTAGCCCATCTTTTAGAGTTTTTGGAGATCCCTGAGCAGCAGGAGGTTGAGCGAGGAGGAATGTAGACTCCTTTTGTTTTCTACTTTGCCTGTTTATTAAGCCTTTTTTTCCTTAAAAGCAAGGAAGAAAAAGAGGAGTACCAACGTGCATCTCGAGCACTGAAGTGCTGTGCACCAGGAAATGACAAAAAGATATTTATTATACTTATTACTTGCCCGGGTACCCAAGTTTTTTAAGCACACGGAGAGTTCCTGGGCACATAACAAAGCAAAATGATCACAGTGGAGTAGGAAGGGCAAAGATGAAGAGGGGAGGCAGGGAGGAGGGTATGGTTTGCTTTCACCCCTTTCATCTGGGTCTCGTGAAGGTCCTTTGGTCACCCAGAAATCACCCTGTGTGGCTTGAATGGGCACTATCCTTTAAAAACCATGTTCCCTGGTCAAGGTGATGTGCCTTTTGGGAGGGTTTTGTGACACAGCAGACCCCTCTTGCAGCCCACAGTGCTCCAGTTGGCCTCCTATTTAATGTGGCTCTCACTGCTGATCGATGGATTCAGCAGCATCCACCCTCATGTAGAACTCGTGGGATCGTGCTCTGATTCCAGAGCAGGAGCTTGGAATAAAAGGGCATGGCCAAAACATATGTACAAACACACCTCTGCAGAGGCTGCTTTTGTAGTCACCACTTGGGGTGGAACTTTAATTTCAGGTTAGGGGTAGGAATGTTGTTCTTTCTGGAAGACACAGCCCAAGGTCCAAGGACACTTCTTTAATCACTTTATCCCACCGTGGGTGAGGTATTTGCTGTTCATTCTTTATCCCATTCGTGTCTCCCTGCACTCATTAACTCTTTGGTGGGACATTAGGGAATCACAGAGTAAAAACATTAGGGAATCACAGAGTAAAACAGGCATTCTGGAAGGGATGGGATTCTGACTGGAAGCAGTTCCTGGCTGAACCTTGAAGTCAGGAGGGGAAGATTTTGATTGTATTGGCAGCACTTCCTAATGTGCATTGCAATTTGGGAGGTGTAAACCCTAGGGTTTGTAATCACTGGGTGCATAAAAACTGCATTTCATATATTATTCTCATATTTAACCTTTTTTTTTTTATTCCTTGTTTCTTTACGAGCCAATTTTTTACAAGCCTGAGATTCCCATGAATAGAGAATAAAGTTTGAATCTGCACTGGCAAAATAAACAGGTCAGGATGAGACAGCTCAGGTGGTTAGTGGAGATTAGGTTTTCTGGGATCCACCTGTAGCTTGCACCTAAAAATGAGTGTGGATGAAAAAAATAAACCTATTAGAGGTGTTTCCTGTGTTGTTCTGTGATGTCTTTTATCCACTGTGTGGTTTCAGTCACCAAAATGCTTCTGTGGTCTTCCCTCAGATTTGTAAATCTGAATTTGAGTGGTTTGAATGACAACTGAAATTACTCAAGGAAGATACCTGGTTTTCTCTGTCCACCACCCCTTTTCATTTAATTAATTAATTTTTAAAACTCTGATTGTCTCAGGGCATGTCCCAAAGTTCTTTCTCGTTAGACCAAACCCAAAGTCTTTAATCACCTTCTTTTTTTTCCTTTTTTTAATAAATGGAGTATCAGACTGTGACCACGAGCCAGATGAAAAGCAGAATGTGGGAAGACAGGGCCGGAAATTACTAATTGCCCTCCCGTTAAAGGACTCAGCAGGAATAGGCCCAGCAATGGATAAATGGCTATTCTTGAGTGATTATAGCTCTGGATGCTGAACACAAAGTTCCTGCTGAAAGTTTCATCAAAACCTTCCCGTGAAACCTGTTTGTTTTGAAATATTGGCATTTTGTGATGAATAACAATGTCACTGGAAAAGGTCCTGTTGGAATATTTGCAGTGGAGTCCCCTGAGCCTGTGTATTAATCCAGGTAGCATGTTCATTTTTATAGGGTTTATTCTTCCCCGGAGGCCGAGCCAAAGAGCTTCCAATTTACCCGGGTCATTAGTGATTTATATGATAATTGGATCTAAGTTGATTTTAACTATTTGCTTTAAATCTCTGGGGATTTGTGTTCTTGGACACTTTAATGCCACTGGAAATTTCACTGATTAAGCAAAGACAAGTATATGTACTTAATTAGTCCTGAAACCAATTAGTTCTCTGTCAGTCAAATTAATCTTGTGTCTGGGCTTTTAAAGAGTTTTAAGAATTTGGGCGCTGACCTTTGTGGGCTTGAGGGTGGAGTCGGTCCCACATCCAGCCTGGGGGACGGTGCATCCACCTGGGATGCTCAGCTTTGTCCTCCCTGGTCATCACCTCCACAGAAAAGCAGCTGTGAGGATGATGATGGAGCAAATCTTGAAGGCAGGAAGGCAATAAGCACAGTGAACTGCACTGTTGGGTCTTTCCAACATGACAGTGCCCAGGAGGAGCTTTCTAAGATCCTTTCAACAGGATCCACAGGTTGCCTGTGGGTGTCTGGCTGAAGCCTGGGTTTATTAAACATGACCCTCTTTTTGTGCATAATGCAAGTTAATACCTTTTCCCAGTCTCCTACACTAGGATTTGGATGGATGTCATAGAATCTACAGGATGGGTGAGGTTGGAAAGGACCACTGGAGGTCATCTAGCCCAGCCTCTCTGCAGGATCCACTCAGCATTGTGTCTGACAACTTCTCAGTATCTCCAGAGAAGGAGACTCCACAACCTCCCTGGGGAGCCTGTTCCCAGATGCCTCCCATCCCTGCAGGACCTCGTTAGGATGGTGAAAACTCACAGTGACAACCCTTTCTGCTGGGGGTGGTGACCTGTGCCTTTGCCTGTGGGACCCAGAAGGACACTGGCATGGTGAGCACCACACATGCACCAATAAAACACCACTGTTTTCCTTCGATTTGCTGTGATCCGTTTTTGCCATCAAAAAGTTTTTGGGTGTATCAGAGAACAGACCCAGAGGCTGCATCTCTAGGCCTGAAACTTGAGAACTGCCAAAATTTTGGCCCTTTTTCCAGGATTGAGGTGAGCAGGAGCAATACATGGAGAGGCATCAGTAAGACCAATGTCCCCAAAGGTGAGGAGAAAGGTGCAGATGTGAGGTCTGGATTTAACCTGCACAGAGGAGGAGGAAGCTGTGCTGTGGAAGGCTGTGATGTGATGATGAAGAAGGTATAGGAGAAGAGGAAAGAGTGGCAGTAAAACCACGCAGTTCCTCTTGTTTCCTCCCAGTCCTTGGCCATCTGATCTCCTGGAAAGTCCAGATTTGGATTTTAGGCTTGAGCACAACAGCACAGGCTCCAGCCAAATTTATCCTCCACCCTTTGATCCTCCCACAGCTATGAGCGCTTCCAGTGGACATCCACAGCAGCTGGTATGACCCTGTGCTGCCCAGGAATAGACAGAGTAAGCCATTTTTCCAGGGGTCAGGGAGGAAGTCTGAGCTGGAGCCAAGAATAGAGCCCCACTCCGTTCAGCTCCTGGCCGAGTGCCGCCTCCCCGCTCCTTTTCTTCTTCTCAGGGAGCAGCAAGACAAATAGCAGGACACATCGACTCTGCTGGGATCAGGAGCCGAGTCAAAGGTCAGGGCTTGGGCACAAAGAGGGTTCTGTTTACAAGGCACTAATCTGGGCTGCTGCTGAGCACGAGAATGGGTTTGGACGCAGATGGGGCCGGGGCGGGAGGTCGTGGCAGCGCGACGATGATCATAGAATTGTAGAACCACAGAATCACAGAATCACAGAATCACAGAATCAGCTGGGTTGGAAAAGCCCTCCGAGATCATCCAGCC
>NW_021940724.1:696590-703928 GCF_001715985.3 Manacus vitellinus
GTGGACATTGTGCAGGCTGCAGCTCTGCTGATGGGACAGCACATCCTGCTGTCATGGTCACCAGGAGGAGCCAAGGGTGGCTCAAGTTTCCCTTCTAACCCCGAGTCTTGGTGTCACCTCGCACCACCTGAGCAATGGGGGTGTGTCCTGCTGGCTGTGCACCCCCACAAACTGAGTTTTCATCCCTGTAGATCTCTACACCACAATTCCCATCACTTTCCCACCATTTCTGTCATGTTGCAGCCTCATGGAGGAACACTGTGGTCTTATTGCCCTTGCTGCTCCAGCACTTCCATCCACCCTCACCCTTCCTTGGTAGCTGGGGGTCTTTGAGGAGATGTGCAGCACTGTCCTTCTGACCAGGGAAGGTTTTAGAGGGTCCCCTGTATAATCATTTTTGGAAGATGAAGGGGACAGCAGCCTGGTGTGGATCCACCAGAGTGAAAGGCAGGGAGAGCTAAGAGGGGAAGGAAGCAGGACCAACTCTGGCTTTGAGGTTTAACTCAGGCTCTCTCTGTAGCATCTCTTTAGTGAATCCATGCACTGGTGGGTGCTGCTCGCTGGCCTTCACGCTGCCTTTTCACCACCCTGGTGTGCTGCCTCCAGAGGGGACTTTGTGGGGCTCATTGGAGGCCAGACTTACCAGCCTGTGCTGAGGGGCTGCAGCAATGTGGCTTTTTTGTCCACTCAGCACCATTTGGGGCCCTTTACTCACAGAGAATGACCTGGAGCTCCAAATCCCGCCCTCAGACTTGAGCATTTGGTGCCTGTGTGGGCTTAGCTGGTTTTTGATGACTGAAGGTCCCTAAAATGCATGTGTATTAATGACTGGCCATTGTTATTCCTCTGATAACCATCCCCATGGTGCAGGACAGGGGAACAGAGTTATTGCCTTCCTGGCATCCCTGCAGCCTTCCCCATTCCCACAGAAACACAGAATGTGCTGAGTTGGAAGGGACCCACAAGGATCATCGAGTCCAACCCTCAGCCCTGCACAGGACCATCACCAGGATTCACACCATGGGCCTGAGAGGATCATCCAAACCCTCCTTGAGCTCTGGCAGCCTCGGTGCTGTGACCACTGCCCTGGGGAGCCTGCTCAGTGCCCAACCACCCTCTGGGTGAAGACCCTCTTTCTAACATCCAACCTAAACCTCCTCTGACCCCTGAATCTGTGTGACCTTCTGAATCTGTGTTGTCTCATCCTGCACAAGCCTCTGAACTCCACGTTGGAGGACAGAATTTGGTGGGTGCTGTCTGGTCAGGCGGTTCTGCAACTAAACAGTGATGCCTCCCCCCCTTAGGACAAACCTTTTGAAGGATACAAATTATGAAATTATGGAAGTATGAAATTATGAGACTCATAATTTCCCAGCACGCAGCCTCTTGTCTTGGGCCCAGCTGGAGAGGAGCTGTCTGCGGAGAGCTCGGGTTTAATTCACTCCCTGGCTGTATCAGCTGCTCCCACGTGCCAGTTGCCATTAGAAGCCTCTTCTAGGATGTCTGAGGGCTGTCATTCATTACACACAGAAACTATAAGATGAAATCTATAGCTGCAGTTCAGTGCAGGGTAATTCACCAGGGCTTGCCTGGTGGAGCCGGGAGCTAATGCTGTTAAAACACGACTCTTCCTGCAGAAAGCAACCCTTTAATGACTCTCAAATGCAGCTTAGACAACAACTACACCACTTACATCCTCTCCATAGACACAGACTCTGCTAAATGGATTAACTGCTTAGTGAACTCTCCCGGTGTGGTGGCCAAGCTCCGACCTTATAATGGACCAATTAAAAGGTCATCGTTACTTATGGTCGCAGCTTCCTTCCAGAAGAGCTGCCACACTCCCCTCTGGCACTGCAGGCCACCAAAGGCAGCTATTGACAGTTTAATGTGTTAATAATGGAGCAATAAATTAATCTTCTGGATTCCCCTTTCCTTTCTGGAAAGCACCAAAGAGTTAATGTCAGAGATGGCTGCAAAGGAAGCACAGGCAGCAACAAAACCTTGTTGCCAAGGCTTTATCACGAAACTCTTTCCGTGGGGAGAGGTGTCTTGTCACCTGGTCTGTCACTGAGCTCAGCCAGGCTGGGTTCACACCAGGCAGCTCCTGTGCCCATCCAAGTGGTGCCATCCTTGGGCTTGCCAGCTAGAAAAGGCTTTTCATGTTGTTCCTGAGCAGCACAAAGCAAACCAGCCCCCACCAGGCCTTGCCCAAGGGGTTTGTTACACCCTGGCCCTGCCCCATCTCACAACGGGAAGGTTCCCAGGTCCTTGCATGTGTGATGCCCCTCAACCCATGGTTAAATCTCCATGTCCACTGCAGGAGAGCCCAAGGAATTTCTGTGCTACATACCAAGCCACCCAGATGGCTGATTTCAGGGATGTCCGTTTTCCCTCAGGCTGTTTAAAGAAACCCAGCTGGGGATGAGAGATGAAACTTTCCCCGTCTTTGGAGGACTCTCCCATCCTGCTTTTTTTTTTTTTTTTTTTAATATTTTTTTGGCAAGCAGCAGGGGGGTTAATCCCAAGCAGAAGCATTGCAATCCTTCTGCTGTCACCTGCCTGTCGGGTGCCTAACCTTGAATGATGCTCCCTGGCATCCCAAAGGACTTCCTCTGATTGATTGATCCCTATCCAAGTTGGCGGATGAGGGAGGATATTTACTACACAGTGGAGAGCCCTTCAGAAGGATGTTCTATTAAGGCAGCTCAGAAAACAGGAAATGCAATAAAGCACCAGAAGACAAACCAAGAGAGGTAAATGTTCCCTCCTGCCTGTGGGAATGGACCAAGAGCCGTAATACCCCGGCCTGCACACTCACATAGGTCAATCCTTGGCCATCACCTGCTGAAAGGGGTGGCTTCTGCTTTCCAGCTGATGTATTGACCCAATAAAAGGTATTATTACATTGCCTATCACTGCTGACTACGGGAGAGTGTTTTGAAGAGAGTGATGGCTCCCTTCGGAGAGGCACAGAGCAGGAATGAGCGTGTATGGATGCGGGAGAGATTCCTCCTTCTGGAGAGAGCAGAGCTCTCCAAAGACAGTCAACTGGATTGCTTTTGCTGTAGTATATCAGGAACAGCTTCTTGTCTTCTGGAGTGGATTTTGGAGAGAGGAGAAGGCAGTTTTTGTGGTTTTAATTGGGATGCAGTCTGTAACAGCACAGCAAGTTTAGATCCCAAGGGCGGATGTTCTCTGCTCCTGTTTGTTCCAGTGAGGCAGCTCCAAGTCTGTTTTTATCAGCAAATTGACTCCTGCAGATGATGTGGGGTGAGCCCTCGGGTCAGAAACGTGCTCTTTGCCACCGCAGGTGTGCCTGTGTGCGCTCTCACACACAACAGGCACACGCCTGCTCCTGCTCACCTTTCCCCGCGCAGCGCACGCTTCTTCCATAGCAATGAGGAAATATGGGATTTAAGAGCCTCTGGGATTTCTCCTGGGGCTTTGCTGTTTGTTTGATCCAGTGGCTCTGTATGTGAAATGCATGAGCAGCCCAGACTCCAGCACAGCTCCTCTCCCTTCTCCTCGGGTACTCTGAGCACGAGGGTTTTCCCTTCCCCCTGGTCCTGCAACTCTCAGTGCAGCAGCCTGGCATCATTTATGGGCTGGGAAATGGTTTCACCTCCTAGCCAGGATATAAAGTGGTGGTTAAAACCTGTTCTCAGGTGATGGAGGAGGTGGCAATCTCGGGGGTGAGATGCATCACCCACCCTGTCCCACCTGCAGGGCTCAGAGCTCTGGGGCTTGTGGCAGCAGGAGCTTTCCCACATGGATCCTGCGTGGCTGGTCAATGGGGTCACCTCTGTCCCATCATTATGGGGACCCAGACGTGCCTCGTGGCTCAACCCTGAAGTTCATTACCTGGAATTATGCACAACAAGGGGCCAGGCTGTAAGAACACAGACGTGCATCTGCTCTCGGCAGCATAATCCTTCCCACCTCCGCTCCTGCCGCAGGATCCGTGCAACAGCTTCAAGGCAGGACCCCGCGGGATTAGCCGGACCCGGTTTTGTTCCCTCAACTGGAGGTGTGCGGATTACAAGGAGGGGCGCGTGGCAGATTAGTCGGCGCTGATTATCTCATTCACAAAAAAAACGTTCCTTTTGAAACTTCAAATGGCGCTTCTGAGCTTTGTGATGCAAGGAGAGACGGAGAGGGATGCTAAACCATTCAATCCGGAGCTTTTGTGGCCAAACGCGCTGGAAATGCCACGGTGATTGTAAAACTTGCTTCGCATTCCCAGCGCTTTGTGTCTACCAGGCTGGCAAACACCCCTCCCCCTGCCCCTTTTTATTAGGTTTTATTTTTATAAAGGTTTATATTGTATGTATATCACATACATGCGGGCACAGGCAACACCGAGAGGAGCTAACAGCAGTTTTAAATTCCAAACGGATTTTTCCTTCCTATGAATCGTGGAGTAAATTTGCCACAAGAGCCCGAAAACAGCCTCCCCCTCTCCACCCCATCACGTCTGTGGCTGGAGGGGGCAGCAGACCAGGACGCTCAGCTCACACTGATCAGCCAGGACTCCACATCAGTCTCCTCTGCCCCGAAAACATTCGCAGCAGAGGTCAGGGCTGGTGCAGCAGCAGCCCGAGGTAATTCCAGTCGAGATGCTGGACGCAACCCGGAGGTGAGATGAGGAAGAAAAGGAGAGGAGCTGGCAGGGAGGGAGTGTTAATGGAAGAGTTTCCACTGCCTGAGCTCTGGATGAAGGCTCCTGGTGGTCTTCAGTTACCTCTGACAAGTCCTTGTGCCGCTGGATGTAAAAGCAAGTGCCAAGTGTGTGTCACCAACACGTGGCCTGTGCTTGGAGCCGATGCCCTCCCAGCACATGGGGTCGTGCTGAGAGCTCTGTTTTCCTCCTTCCCCCCTTATTTTTCACTCTAATCCATTCTCACCTCATGCTGTCTCTCCAGCTCTGCCACTCCCTTTTCCATGAGAGCTGGGGAGAGGCAGAGCAGCACCCACACCCTCTGTGGTGGTACCAGTGCTGAGGCACAGGACAAGCCAGGGGAGAGCCACTCCCTGCCAGCTCCTCATGCAAAATTCCTGTGGTGAAACCAACCCCTTGCTCCTCACATCTCCAGCCTGCAGGAGCCCAGCTCTGCTTCACCACTCTCCATCCATCTATCCTTCCACCTGGGGGTCCTCCAGGAATTCCCTCTTAGGATGCAGCTCACAGTCAACTGCTAGAGGCTTTTTGGGGTCTTCTGCATTGGGACTCTACCTCTGTGCATCAAATACAGAAGGATGGAGAGCAGCTGAGACATCAGGATATTCATCATATTCCTTTCTAACCATGTCTGTGTAGTTTATATATTTTTAGGACATGGCCACATGATGGATATTGGTATATTCAAGCTAATTTTCCTTGGATGCCCAGGTTCATGCGTGTTTGCCAGGTGGGCTGAGGACTGATGAGCAGTGTTTGCATCATATATTTGACACTGACCATCAGAAGGGTCCTTTGGTTTGAGCATTCTGTGATTTTCCACAGATTCTAAAAGATCTGGGGTCTTTTTCCAGACCCTATTCATGAGGGGAGCTGGGCTCTTCTGGATATCTATGGATTATCAACTAGAAATGAAGGATTCGCATCCAAACCCCAAAATTTCTGGAAGAGTTTGGACGTGAAGGTTTTCTCTCTGTTTTGCTTTTCTCCTCTTTGCTTCTGAGCTTGATTTCTGCAGTTTTGTTCTTTGCCCTCTGGTTTGTCCCAGGCCCGGTAGCAAGTGGTCAGAGTGGTTGGATGCCAAGAAGAAAATCGTTCCTGTGTCACTCTGAGCCAGCACAGTTTGCAGGTGTTGTGGGAATGAGGGCAGGGAGCACCTCTCCTCCCTGGAAAATCCTCACTGGCCCAAATTTCTCTGCAGAGAGGGCAGAGCTGTGAAGTAGTAAAATTATGAGGACAGGCTGGAATTAATTTGGCAGCTCAAGGGGTACAACTGAGAAGCTACCAGGACATCTCAGGAATTGCTGCCAGTGACTCTGTGGTTGTTCTGCAGAAAGGGCAAGAACAGATCCTGGTCAGATCTGGGCTGGCACAAGGAATGTCTGTAAGAAAGGTGCTATACCAGGGATTTTTCCCAGTGAGGAAGTGCAATGGAAATGACAGGGAAGAGTTGGGAGGAGTCACTTGAGTGGAAATGAGTCATAAGTCAATAATGCTTGGCAGGGAGGGTTTGTCAAAGCAAAGAGGAGAGTGTTGTGTATTAGGAGCTCTGTCCACCTCTGGCTCATGTAGCCAGAAGTGGGAACCGTGCTCTTGTACGGATATTTCACAGAGAGAATATTCCTGGAAGTTGGAAGGGACACAGAAGGATCATCGAGTCCAACTAAACAGATAGTTGGGCTGGGAGGAACAGGAGGGACTAGGAAACTGCAGGTCAACTTTTAGTTCAACCACAGCTTTCTTTTATCACTTTGAGTGAGGGATGTAGAGATGTGGGCTAGAATTAACATAGAAAACCCTTAGATACTATTTTGATGGCTACATGGAGTAAAAATTGGTAGAAACAAAAGGAAACAGAGAATGCTGGAGCACCTTCATGTGGAATGGGATGAGCCTGACACCAATTTCAACCTGTCTTGCCAGCACTGGCTTTACTGGAGGGCCACCTGCAATATCTCCTGGCATGGTGTATAATAATCTTTCTGACAGTGAAAGGCCCCCAAAGTAAGTGGTTATTAAAGATCCTGTGCTCCTTTCAAAAGGTACCTTTAAGTTTTCATCTTGGCTCACTTTCCTTTCCAGGTTTTTTGGTTGGTTGGTTGGTTTGGTTTTTTTGGTTGTTGTTTTTGTTTGTTTGTTTTGTTTGTTTTTGTTTTGTTTTGTTGGTTTTGTTTGTTTGTTTTTTTGGTTTTGGGGTTTTTGTTTGTTTGTTTGTTTTGGTTTTTTGGTTTTTTTTTTTTTTTTTTTTTTGGTTTTTTTTGGTTGGTTGGTTGGGTCTCCACTAAAGTATCCCTTGGCTCTGACATTTGTTCTTAAACTTCTGCCACATTGCACCTTGGAGGGAGGCATTTCAATAATCATAGAATCATAGAATCAATTGGATTGGAAAGGACCTCTGAGATCATGAAGTCCAACCTTTGATTGACTACTGCTGTGGTTCCCAGACCATGGCACTGATGCCACATCCAGTCTCATCTTAAAAACCTCCAGGGATGGAGAATCCACCACTTCCCTGGGCAGACCATTCCAAAGCCTGATTACCCTTTCTGTAGAGAATTTCTTCCAACCTAAACCTCCCCTGGCAGAGCTTAACACCAAGCCCTCTTGTCTTACTGATCTCTGCCTGGGAAAAGAGACCAACCCCCCCCGGCTCCCCC
>NW_021940724.1:706919-711935 GCF_001715985.3 Manacus vitellinus
GATCCCAGCTGGATGCAGCTCCATCCCCATCACTCTCTGGGCCCTCAGCCAGTTCCTCACCCAGCCCAGAGTGCCCCTGGCCAAGCCTTTTCCAAGAGTGTCCCATGGGAGACGGTGTCCAAGGCTTTGCTGAAGTCCAGGCAGACACATCCACAGCCTTCCCCTCATCCATCAGGTGGGTCAGCTGGTCATAAAAGGAGCTCAGGTTGGTCAGACAGGACCTGTCCCTCCTAAACTCGTGCTGGCTGGGTCTGATCCCTAATATGATACATATGTGATACGTCAGTGCTCGTAACTACTCTAAAGTGTTTTAAAAACCATCCCTAAATTCTTGATTTACCTTAAGAGACCCTGTGCTTGCCCCCAGCAGAGTAGAGATTCTTGTCCTTCCCTTCTAGTTCCCCAACAGTTAAAATTGTCCTGTACTTTTTGTCCATAATGCCTAACATAATTAAAAAGCAATTTTGGGTGTTTTTTCTTTTTGTAGTGTCTTGATGATTTATAGACAATGAGATTTTATCAGTGGAGCACCGCATTAAGAAAACGCTTGTTAATTATCTTCTGGTTAATATGATAATTTAGCAAAAAAACAACACCTATTAAGAGCTTCTCATTAGGCGAAACGCTCCTCATTTTTTAACACACAAAGTGTCCAAGTTAATGAGGTTCACCTTCGATTTGTAGCTGGCTCTGAGATTAAAAGCTCCCTCCCCTTATAACTCCTCACATGGCTCTGTTTGTAAAAGCCAGGCTGGAATACCCGACTGCTGCTCTGCCTCTTCAAAGGAGAGATGACAAACCCCCGCCTCCCTCCATGAAAGCCTTTCCAGCCTCCTGCTGTCCCAGGTTTTGTGGAGCTGGTGCTGCTGAGGTGGAAGTTTTGACAGGACCAAAAGCCAGCCGGATGCCCACGGTGCCAGGGACAATTTGGGGACTGTTCCGTGGCACCGAGACCCACCTCTGATCTGGGGGACATCAGTGCAAAGCCGAGTCCACCGAAACCGGTGGAGTTTGCCGCTCTCGGGAAAATCAAACTTTGGCTGCACGGGTTGGAACTCACGCCTTTCATCCGCTGTTTGAGGAAGAACTATTTTTGGGGGAGTGAATCTGGTGTGTGTGCAATGGCTTGGGGCAGTTTTACTTCAGAGACTGTGGAGGGGAAGGGGATTATTGAGGAGGAGGGTCTCGCCTTCTGGAAAACTGGCTCCTTCATGAGATGCCTCCTGTGAGTGTCGTATTTGCAAATCTCAGGCCTTGCATCTTCAGGTGTTGCTTCATCGTTTTCTCCCCTTTCTGGGCTTATCTTGACCATGTGGTTTTGCTGATGATTTTTTTTTCCTGCAGGACCACAGAGTTTTCATGGAAAGCCCGACTCTTACAGGTGGGGTAGGAGGCTGCTGTTACTCCTCAGGAGGGATTTTGTAATTTCAAGGTGTATCTCACTGCTTTGTCCAGCTGGAGAATGCTCTAAAATCCCGGTAGATGCTCTTAAATTCCACCTCTGGTTCCTCCTTTCTCATTTTGGAGCAGACAACAAATTCCACCTATGTACTAAAAGCAAGTACCACCCACTGTTTGCATGGGAACAAACCTTAGAGAAAGTTTAGGGGAAATATTTGTGATCAGACCCCTCTTCCCCAAGTTAAGATTTCCCGTTGCTGTGGTTTTTAACCCTCACCATTTCCTCCGAACTTTGCCACCCACAATGAATATTCAGGCTGGCTTTGTACAAACCAAGAGATGAAAAGGAATTCCTTCATCCTCCCCTTTTACACCCTTCCTTTTCATCCCTCAGCTATTCAACCCCTGCCTCTATCCAGGCAGATCAGCCAGTTTAATTTCATAGTGGCCAGTGGATTAACGATGGTATCAAGCCTGTGAAATGACTGTGATAATCAGATTGTGAGGGCCCCTGTTTATCTCACTTGGCTTGTAGCAGCTCAGATAAGCTCCACTCTGAAGAGAAGGGCTCTCTCTGGTGTGGTTTTTTCTTCCATCAGTCTTGCAAACTCATCCTGAAATCCGAGACGCGAGTTGGGTCCTCTCTGTCTTACAACACGTCACCAGTAATAAAGGCTCGGCAGCCCAAATGAAGAACTTCTTGACAGCTCTGTAAAATATACTGTCTTCAAATTATGCCTTTGGGGACCTGTCTCCCACCTCACTGCTGTCAAGAGTCTGGTGAGCGTGGAGCTGCCTGGAAATGAGTCAACAATCTGAGCGGGCAACTGGAAGGAGTAAAACCCAGCGCACGCTGGATTTGATTAACGCCGAGGAGGAGAAGAAAAAAGAGCTCCCTTTTGTCACTGCAGTTAACAAATCTGCCTCTGAACACAGACAGCAGCTGCAGGAAGAGGGCACTTTATGCATTGCCCTTTTTTTGGACAGATCACTCGAAACACTTTAGTCACGCTGCTTTAATCATCTTCTGCAGAGCCCGAGCAATCACAGTCTTCTCACGCAACCCTTGTAAGCGAAGGCCCTCCAGGCTGCACGGTCCTGTAAATAAATAATTACATCAAAAATTCCACATTAAAAGGACATTAAGGCTACAGAGATGAGCTGGGAAAGGGCAGGGTGCTGGTGGCCGGTGCCCACGTGGGTCCAGGGTAAAAGCTCTAATTGCACAAGGACAGGGGATGGGAGGGAATCATCCAGGCTGCCTCTCATGAGGTGCTCCTGTGGCCTGGAACATCACCTTTCTCATACATCTGGCTGGTTGCACGCTCAGTACTTGTTTCTTTGGCATCACATTATATTGAACATACTAATGAGTGCAATTAAACTGTTGTGTTTCAGACAGGGGGCTGTGAAGCTCTTCAGAGAGAGCGGGGAATGTGGTTTGGGGTTATCCCATCTGGAAACTGAAGCAGGTCTGGTAACAGCTCATAAAGCTCTATTTTTGCAGTAGGGTAATGGATGGACACATCCATGCCTTACAGACAGGATGTGGACAAGGCAATTTATTGTTCTGGTTCAACAAGACACATTTACAGACAGGATTCACCTGAGAAGAAGCAGCAGAGCCCCTGGAGACAAGTGTCTGCACGTGGCTGGTGAGCCTTTCCGAAGAAAATCCCTGGATGTGCTGATTTTGGCTGGGATGAAGTTAATTTTCCTCCCAATAGCTGGTATAGGACTCTGTTTTGGCTTTGAGTTGGTAACACAGGGATGTTTTTGTTACTGCTGAGCAGTGTTTGCACAGAGTCAAGGCCTCTTCAGCTCCTCACCCCACCCCATCCCTGGGGAGCACACAAGGAATTTGGAGGGGACACAGCCAGGACAGCTCATCCCAACTGACCAAAGGGATATTCCAGATCTTAGGGAGTCATGCTGAGCATTTAAAGCCAGGAGAAAACGAGGTGGGAACGTTTGGAGTGATGGTGTTTGTGTTCCCAAGTCACCGTTACACGTGGAGGAGCTCTGCTGTCCTGGGGGTGGCTGAACTCTTGCCTGGGGTGGGAAGTGGGGAATCAATTCCTTGCTTTGCCTGGCTTTTCCTGTCCCTGTTAAACTGGTTTTATCTCAACCCATGAGTTTTATCACTATAACCCTTCCCATTGTCTCCCCATCCCACTGGGGTGGGTGAGTGGATGTGTGGGGCTGAGTTGCTGGCTGGGATTAAACCCCAACACTGGATTATTTCTCTTCTGAACCCACACAAGGAGATGACCTTGAGCAATTTCATCTAAATTCAAAGATGATCTAACTTAATTTCACCTTTCTTTGAGCGGGAGCTGGACCAGAGACCTCCAGAGTTCCCTTCCAGCCCAAGTTATTCTGTGATTTTCCAAGTTATTCTGTGTTTCCTGTTGACTGTGTTGCATTTTCCCTCAAAACTTTAGGGTTTATCCAGCCTCTGGTTTCCATGAGTTATTGGGGGAAGCAAAACTCTCATGAAGACCCCATTTGAATTGCACATGGTCTGTCTCCTGTGCTGCAGAGGAGATATGAAGGCTGTGGTTTGCAGCAGTGGGAAGTGATGAAGTGGGTGAGACACAGGAGGGGAGAAAAACCAGTGCCAAACTTTGACATGTCCCAAATGTCCCAAAATGTTTTCCTGATGGAAAAACTGGACTGAGCAGGAAGGCTTATGATGATCAGAACAGGGGTTTAGGTGACAGATAAATTCAGAAACTGATTTAAAGGTGAGAAACCCATAAATTTGTGTGTGATTGTCTCCTTAGTCTGTCTCTCACCTTGTGAATGTTCCAGTTATTTGTCTTTTGCTAAAACCTGAGATAATTTCAGGAGAGCTTGATTCTACTTGATACAGAGCAGGGACTAAATCTTGGCCTAAGTTCATTCCAGAAACACAGCCTAACCACGACTCTACCTCTTTTTGCCCCCTCATCCTTTTGCAGAAGATCCCAGATTCACTAATATATTTTAAAAATTCGATCTCAATTATCCATTTTAAAAATTAAATCTTGATTATTCATTTCTCCTCATTCAGAAGAGAATTTTTATTTTGTGGCCAGCCCTATTTCAGCTCTGGCTCTACCACAAAAGTCCCTTCATCACACACATACAGAGAGAAAGTAATTTAGACTAAAATCTTCTTTGTTGACCATCCATTGAAACCGAGCGGTGTACTTTGTAAAAATGTTGAATAGTTTAAATTACAGCTAAAACTAATTGTATCTTAGAGATCTAACAAAGAAAGCTCTAAAAAAAAAAGAAAAAAAAAGAAAAGGCTGACCTTTTGGGAAGAAATGAATCATTGCAGCTCAAATCAAGCAGCCCTAATGGATGTGTGGGTTTTATCTCTGTATCTCAGCTCCTTTCCTGGGAGGTTCTTGCTGCAGCCTCAGCTCAGGGGAGTGTTTGGAAAGTAAATCCTTCACACCAGTGAAAAAGGATTTGGAATTTGTCACCCTGCCTTTTGGGCAAGGCTCACGTACCACGTGGAGAAATAAGGGATGGGATTCCCCACGGAATGACAGGGAGAAACCTGGGGCCTGGCTCACTAAGCAAGTTGTGTCCTGTGAGCCAAGTTCTGCAGACAAAAGCCAT
>NW_021940724.1:713068-727002 GCF_001715985.3 Manacus vitellinus
TGCTGGCCCACCCTGGGAAGTCGGTATTCTGTTTCTATCCCCTCCCATCCTATTCTATTCCATTTCCTTCAGTCATTGCCTGGAAAGCAAAAAGTGGCCCTAAAGAATTTATGGAGGAAGGTTTCCTTGCTCCGAGTTCTTGTCCTCAAAAAGAGAGGACAGTTGCAAGGAAGGTCTCAGGTTGGTCATTTGCTGTGCTGTGCTGACAAATATTCCCGGCTCCCTGTTTTTTCCAGCTGCTTTCCTGGATGGATGAGGAGAAGGGGCATGGCCAGGACACACGGATGACTCAGGGCACTGAGGTACCACGTACTAACAAGCCTGTCTTGGCTAATTGGAAAGCTCAAGTTTTTGGAGTTTTTTTTAGCTTAGCAAATACACGACCCCCAGGGAATGGAAAAAGCCATTTCCCAGACATCAGGATGACTCCATCTCTGCTTTCTCATGTCAAATCCCTATTCCAAAGCGCAGAAGAGTCAGAGCTGCTCCCCCTAGAAAGCTGTAACAACCCTTTTTAATGGTTTGTTCGATGCATTTTGACTTGGAATGAGTTGCACTTATTTCCCACTGAAACCTGATCTTCCCACCCTCCTCCCTGCTTCCACCTCCTCTGGCAAACAACAGCACAAATAACCAACTAACCAGCCTGCAGCAGACACCCAGCTTGGGGAGCATCAGCTGGGCCAATTAAACTTTGGCAAAGTAATAAAGATCAGAAAACAGGGTGTTTTCTGAGTTTCCTGACAGCTTTAAGGAGCAGCTGAGGATGATGCTTGGCAGCAGGAGAAAGGGAAGCAAATGAATCTCCTTCTAACGACCCTAATGGTCATTATCTGAGCCTGCTGTTGCCCTCACCTGCTTCTCCTGTTGACCTCTGGGGGAGGCCTGACCCCCAGACATTATATTCCATCACTGTACAGTGTTGATTCCATGGGTTAAGTCTGGATCTTACTTCTTTGTGTTACTAATTCAGCATCATTTAAAATGCACTTAGCTCAGCGACTGCTCCTACCCCTGTGAATCATTTCACACTTAGCCACGTTAAATTGCATATTCTGCTCCTTTGCCTATTCACCTTCTCTATTAAGCTCAACCTGCAAAATGGTTATGTCTTTCTGAGTCCCAACCACCGCCCTTATTTCATTACTGCCAGAAAATTCAATGATCTCCCGTGTCCAAATCAGTAATGAAAAGCATTATATGGTACCAGCACAAATGAAGAATCCTTGGGAGATATGATTCTTTTCCAGCTCTGCAGAACACACATGATTCCAAACAACCTTTGTACGAGACCAGATGCAAAAAATAACCATAGAATCACAGATAGGTTTGGTTTGGAAGGGACCTTCGAGATCATCTTGTTCAACCCCCTGCCGTGGGCAGGGACAACTCCCACTAGACCAGGTTGCTCAAAGCATTCCTTTCTTTCTCTATATGTGGATAATGTTGCTCAAAAGCCAAAGGAATGGTCTTCTCATCTCAGGATGTTGCACCCATGGAGGGTTGTTTCAAACATGAGCTTTCATCTGGCAATGGCATGTAATTTTGGCCACAACCATTCGTGGCTTTAGACTGGTACCAGGTGCTCTGATTTCTGTTTATATGCTCCAGATCAGGTCAGAAGTTTTGTTTTAACCCCTTTAAATCCAGACTGGGTGATCACCTGTATCCCAAAGAGTTGATCCCACCTCTGATGAGAAGAAGTTGCCAGGCCGCTCCCTTGCTTCATATTGACCTGAATTTGCCAAGGCTTGGCTTAAATGTGTGGCATGTTGGTGCCATCCTGTCGTGTGCCTCCAAGGTCTCTGCCTTGCAGGTCAGCAATGGGACAGTGGTGGCACAAGTTCTGGGTGGAAATCACTGCTCTCTGCAATGATCTCCAAATAAAAGTAGTTTTCTCTAGTGGAACAACCTCCAAAATCTGGATATAGTATTGGCAACCTGGCACAGGATTGCTTTGGCAAACCAGAAATATTTAGGGAAGAGCAGAGAGAGGATGAAGGAGCAGGTGTGCAGTTCCACTGGGCAACGACAGGTAAAAGCACATCCTAAACCACTAAAGATCTCTGGAGTGAGTAAAAACTGGAGAAAGAGAGGAAACTATGTTGGGCAGTAAACAGGATTATGACTGGGGAGAGTAGTATTTCAAGCTAAATATCAGAGATATCAGCTTCTGATGGTCAGGGTGAAGGACAACCTCCAAGAAAAATGATGAACACTCCAGCACTTAGAATATTTAAATATATGACTAATGGGACAGTCTCACTGTGCTGTAGCAATCCTGCCTCTTGGCTGGAGACCACAGTGCCATTCTCAGCCCTGAACTAATTTCCAAGATGCTTTTGGCAAGTCAACTCTCTTCCCTAAGTCCCTTGTTTCCTTTACACGTTGTCCTGACTATTTGAATTTTAAGCTCTACAGGGCAGAGATGATCTACTTACCCGTGTTGTGCCTGGCATAAGGTGGCCTTGATTTTTGGCACTACTGAGATTAAACCTGTATTTTTAAAGCTGCTCTGAGCAGCAGCAGACCTGCCACAGGGAGCCAGACTGCCTGAGAAGAGAGTTGGTTTTGTGAATACAATCTGAAGTTTGCCCTTGGGATCCCTCTGTCTGTTGATGCTAATGATCAGTGATTTTCCTGTTCATCCGGTATCGAAAGCAACAGGGAAAAGCAGGGAGCAGCCCAGCTGCATTATGGATGAGATGGACATGCAGCTGGGATTGAGATGGGTTGCCCTGTGTCACTGAGATGTCACTGATGTCACCCTCCCTGCTGGCCCACCCTGGGAAGTCGGATCGGTCGCTGCTCCCACAGCAGCCATCCCTTCCTACTAATTGGCTCTGGTGGACGTGGAGCTGTTTGCTGGCTGGAATATGGAATGTGTGGACCCTGAGTCCTGCTCTGATGCCAGACCCTCTGGGAAGGGGCAGAAGAAAGGCTGCCCATCATCAGAAGGAAGCAAAGGCAGCCTCCAGGCTTGGTCTGACTGCAGGGAAAGGCGTGTTTGTGGGGGTTTGAAGCTCCGTTATTGATCAGCACCTAAAAGGATCTGAGAAACAAAGGCTTCCTCCTCTTTAAAGTTCACTTGCAGAAAATAGTATTACTTGTTCCTTGGGAGTCTGCTTCCTTGGGAAAGGTTGATGTGCTTCATGTTCCCACTTTGCACAGGCCATTCGAGGGTGGGAACAACACTTTGTAGCGTGGAGGAGGAAGCACTTGAAAAGGAGAGAGAGATTTCTCTCTTCAGACCCTTTCTCCACCTGAATTGAGAGGGAGGGCCAGGGGTGGTCTGAGAATGAGAGATTATTTCTCTCTAATCAACTCCACTGAGCATCTGGCACAGAAATCCTCCCCGGTGGTGAAGGCTCCCTTCACAGGGACTCCCCACAGTAGGTAAGTCACTTGACCAACTTGCATTTAGTTCCTTTGATGGTGAAACCCCCCATTCTTCTGCCAGGCTGCCATCCAGTCCTGTGTTCCATGGAAAAGTAAGGTTGCAAATGCAAATACTGCAATGGAAAGGGGACACCTGGATTTTCTCCGTGTTACAATATGAGTTATCCTGGGAACAGGTTGCCCAGAGAAGCTGTGGATGCCCCAACCCTGGAAGTGTCCAAGGCCAGGTTGGACAGGACTTGGAGCAACCTGGGATGGTAGAAGGTGTCCCTGCCCATGGCAAAGTGTTGGAACAAGATGGTCTTTAAGGTCCAGTCCAAGCCATTCCATGACTCTGTTGGAAGCCAAGCCAGATCTCCTCCAAACAGGAGACAGTGTTAGAGGTCCTCAAATTGTGAATGTTGCTGCTTGAAGGGTGAGATGGGAAGTGGTTAGAGTTGGGTGGAAGGTAAAAAAAAAACAGTGGAGAGACCATACAACAAAATCAAGGAGCAGGGAAGGGGCAGAAGTTGGCATCAGGCACCACATCAGGGAAAAGGCCTGGGAAAGTAGCAGGCTCAGCTGAATCCCTGATCAGAAACAGACACCAAGGAGCAAAAGAAAGCTGGATCAGTGAGTAAAGGGTATGTATTGGGGTGGATTCAGAGCAAGCAATGTTTCTCACAAGCACCTACCTGATGGCTGGCTGCTGGATATAAATCCTGTGAGATCTGTTCTGGGTTTAGGGGGCAGGCAGCAGCTCTCTGCCTGCAAAAGGACCTGTCCCAATATTGCGGTTTCTCTTTATGTTATTTAAACACTCACCAAGTCACCAGCGTGACACGAGACACGTCCTGCCCTGGAAAGCTTCCACCACAGCTGTTCCTCTGCCATGCACTCTGGCTGCTCACAGCTTGGCAGAGATGCATTTCTCAACCTTTCTCCCCCAAAATCTCTGCAGTTTGAGCTCTGGGAAGGCTTGTTTGCTGACTGCTATTTGGGCTGTGATAAAGTCGTATCGTTACACAGTTTGGATTCCATCTCCTGGTGGGCTTTTATAGCGTATTTTTCAGAGCTGGTTTGTTACAGTGCCACAGCCATTTCATTTTTAGAAGTTGTTGATAATTTTTCATAATTCATTTTGCCTCTGCTGGGCCTCTCTCCACGATTTCTGTGCAGTTTACGAGCGGATTTTTATCCACAACAACCCCTTGCCCCCTTCTGCCACCCATCCTGGGGTTTCCCCTCAATGGATTTAATAAAAATGCTCTTCAGGCTTTTCATCAAGTGAGAAAAATGAGCCTGCCTGCCTGGCTGCAGCTCTGCAAACTTTCCAGCTGATTTCGTGACGCCGCGGCCGATTCTGCTCCAGCGCCCGGCGATGTTGGATGAGCAGCTTCGAATTCGCCACACACTGGGAGCAAATGGGGCACGGAGAGAAGGTTCCCATGTACATCCTGGTAATTGTACCGAGGATGCACAAATAAAATGCAAGCGTGGCACTGCCATGGGGCAGGAGCAGATGGGATTCCCCCCGCCGGCCTCAGCTGCAGGGAGCTGAAGCTGCTCCAATGCGCACTGTGTGCCCTGTGCCCGGGACTGCTGATGGATTCTTCCTTTAGCCCAAATAACAGGCTCATAACTCTGCATCCGAGGGAACAGCTCAGGGTGAGTTGTGGAATTGCTTTTTTCCTCCCCCCCTCGCCGAATGGATCCTGTTGCAGAGTTTACCCTTGAGGTGCACGGGCTCCCTGACAGCTGTATTTTCTGATCTGGCAGTTTTTAGGAGGGGATTTGATGATGTGGCTCCGCCAGCTGAAGCTCAGTTGATGGTTCTGCCCCAGGAACAATACTGGAGAAGGCTGGTCAATACTGAACAATACTGGACAAGTTCCCTCCTGGATCTTGTCCAATGTCTTGGGAAGATGCCCCTTGGGTGGACAGAGGTGCTCAGTTGCACGTCCACAAGCAGCCATGGCCTTTTGGGTGAGGGGGCTGCCTGGAGAGGGGCTGGTTGCTGTGCCCACCTTACCCCCACCTGGACCCTACAAGGTTTCAGTTGTCTGTCAGTGCCCTGTCACTCAACTAAACTGGTTGTGCTCCAGCTCAAGCTGCAGCATCCACTGTGTTGTCTCTGCCAGAGCATGTCAGGATGATGATGATGACGGTGTCTTTTGGCCCCATGTGCCACCAGGATAAATAAATCAGCAATCCTAACAGACCTGCTGCTCCTTGCATTGGGATCAGCACAAAGGGAAGGGCTGTGGACAGATCTGGGGAACTTTGAGCCCTTGAGGCACAACCAGAGCTGCATCAGCCTTGCATGCTCGTGGGTTGCCAGAGGAGGCACACAGAACACCCATGGAACAGCAGGTTACACCCAGACAGGACTGGGAGTGCTGGTGGAGCAAGGACTGCAAGACTTGGTGAAGATCCAAACCCATTTCCTCTTTCCAGGTCCCCCAGTCCCCTGCAGGCCTGGCTGTGACTGCTGAACCCTCCCCGCTAAGGACAGCAGCTCACCCTGAGCTGAACCGAGTTAACAATCTGTTCCCAGGGAGCCAAGATGTGCCTGCTTATTTACCAGACTTCCAGCCTCTGGCAAGCTGCCTGCTCAACGTGGAGATGGGAGCTGAATTAACCCCATCACTGCCATCAACGAGGTGCACAAGTAGTGGTGGGAAATGCCCTCAGTCCTCCTGTTATGCTCTGGCTCTCCCTAAACTCCTGTGGTTTGCTCTGGAGGGTTGAGAAGGACTTTGTGGCTGTGGAGTTGTGTGTTGGTCCAGAATGTCCTTAAATGAAGGTCATACCCACATTATAATTTCCAGGTACCATCTGCTGTGCACAGCAGGCTTCCCCATGAGGAAGGGCAGCTTTGTCACCACATCCAGGTTCCCCTATAGTTGGAAGAGGGACATAAGCTTTGTGTTTGGGGAATGTGTAATAAGGGGGGTTGCTCAGAAAGCCCTCCCACCTCTTTACATTGACAGAGGAAGATGATGGTCTGACAGCCCTGGATTGCAGAAAGTCAGAATCACTCTTCTCTTGAACCAAAATTCCGTGGTACAGCCCTAAACTAACAACCATCCCTCCCTCAAAGGTAGGTATCTTAAACAGAGTCTGGAATGTCTGTCCCCTCCTGCCTGTCCTTGGGGTTGAGTGATCCCCATTCAACCAGGGAGTTGTCCCCAGACCCACCAAGGCAATGAACAGCACGACCTCTGCACCTCCCAGGTTAGAGGAGCAAAGTTATTTTTACTTTGTTTCATCTTCCAAGGCGACTCCAATCACAATCCTTCCTCGTTCATAATATCCTCTCTCTGAAATAGTTCTACAATACAAAGAAAATTTATTGTTATATCTGAATTTCAGGCTGATTCCGAATTCTGAATCAGAAGTATCTGATTCTTTTTCCTTGAATTTATGATATCCTCTGCCTGTCCTATGTTACAGGTTTTCTGCCTTTACCTCCTTCTCCTCCACCCTCTCCATGTTAAACCTGTCCCATCTATGACTGAAGGATTTATCCTAAGGGCTTTCCCTAAAGATATTTGAGGAAGGAGTCATGTTTTTGTTGATACTAAACAAGGACTTTTTACAGCAGAGTGCCTTGTTTGCTACCCTTAAACAGCACCCAGATCCTAATAAATCAGTGTGGACGCATTGGCAGGGCAACACTGTCCCCAGGGGCCATGGAAATCCCACCCTGCCCAGGAAGGTCCTCGTAGGACCATGGGATGGACATATCTCAGTAAACCAGACTGAAGTCTTTGGTTGTGAGACCAGGCAGCCCAGCACAGGTCACAGAATCATTAAGGTTGGAAGAGACCTCTGAGATCATCAAGTCCTACCAAACCAAGCCCCAAAGTGCCACATCCTAATGCCTTTTGAACACTTCCAGGGATGGTGATTCCCTGGGCAACCTGTTCCAGGGCTTGACCACCCTTTCAGTGAAGGAATTTTTCCTAATGGCTAATCCAAACCTGCCCTGGCACAACTTGAGGCCTTTTTTCCTCTTGTCCTGGCAATATCACATCCACACACCTAAACTGTGTTCTCCTGCAAAAACAGGATGGCTCCATCCCAACGATCTGCTGGGAACATCCTTTGGCACAAAATTCCCTCCAAAATGAGCCTGGGTGTGTCCTCACACAAAGGACATCTTTCATTCCCTCAAAACTCAAGTATCTAAGTTTGAGGTTCCTGAAAATACTGGACCAGTTCTGAAGGGCAGAGCCTTGAATTTCAGTCTTGTGCTGTTTGGATGGGGATTAGCCAGGATCTGAATTTCCTGATCACATTTTGCTCCTGGGAAAGTCACTCAGGCAAAGGGTCACTGCCATGACGTTTTCACAGCAGCAGGGAGCTGAGCAGCACTTTCCCTGCCCCTCTGAGCTGGGAACTCGGGATCAGACTTGGGATCAGCAGCAGCAGGGTGTTAAACCACCTGCAAATAGCAATTCCTCCCTGAGAGCCCAAGCCTGGGACAAGCACTGAGTGCGACTGTGATTAATGAAGTTCCACATCGCTTGCCTTCATGTTCTTCAATAGCATGTTGCAAACTCTGATTCTTCTCCAGAGCAAGAAGTTACTTGTTTGAAAATATATTTTTGTGTACACACACACATATATATTATACATACTTTAAAATATATTTTTATATTTTCATTTTTAATACACTTCAATTTTATAAATTATTTTATGTATCCATTTGATCTCTTTTGCTCTTTAAGGCTGTGAGCCAGCACAACAATGTCTGTCTTGTGTTTTCTGGCCATATGAAGTTTTTTTGGTAGAAGCTTGTTAGATTTTTATCTTTCCATTTTAAGGCCACTCAGACAATGTCTTTTGTATATACTTCAGCTCTTCCCTGGCCAAAAGTGAACATAGAAATCCTAATGTAAAAGTTAAGCCAAAAGTGGATCTTCTTTGATGGTTCATCCCTGACAAATCAAAAGGAGTGTACCTGACACTCCCATTCTGTGCAAATCTTTCCTCATTTTTCTGTCTGTTTCTAAGAAATAAGTGTTTTATTATGTAAAACCCACTGGAGACTGATAGCAGCCCCTCCCATGGCCTGGCTGATCACTGTGCAGAGGGGAGCCCTAATTTCCATGTGTATATCCAGCAGATGAAGCCATTTGCAGCATTCCTTCATTACAGGATCAAACCTGCTCTTCTCTGGCACGAGCTTCTTATTCCTCTGAGCACGATGAATTTACCTTTTATCTCATCTGTGCTTTCAAGAACTGAGGCTAATGCTGATCTCAGGCTTATGGAGCTCTGTCCATACAGCAAAGCACCAGCCAAGAGAGCCTGGATTTGCTGTGTGACACACGGGTGATACCTATGGATACACCTGAGAGCATGGCTGAAATGTATTCTTTCAGAAGCAGAGGCAGGGTAGGAAATGAAGGAATGTCCCAATTAACCCACAATATTAATTTGGGCAGTAGAATACATAGGGATTTCTTGGATAGAGGTCTGTCCAGCCTGGTATTCGTGCTTTTCCCATCCCCTTCAGTGATCATAGAATCATAGAAAGGTTTAGGTTGGAAAAGCCCTCTAAGGTCATTGAGTCTGACCATTCCCCTAGCACTGCCAAGGCCACCATTAAACCGTGTCCCCAAGTGCCACATCCACATGGCTTTTAAATCCCTCCAGAGATGGGGACTCCAACACTGCCCTGGGCAGCTGTGCCAGGGCTGGACAGCCCTTTCCGTGGAGAAACTTTCCCAATAGCCAACCTAAATCTCCAATTGTGCAACCCGAGGCTGTTTCCTCTCATCATGTCCCTTGTTCCCTGGGAGCAGAGCCCAACCCACCCCTGGCTGTACCCTCCTCAGGGAGTTGCAGAGCCAGAAAGTCCCCCCTGAACCTCCTTTGCTCCAGGCTGAGCCCCCCCCAGCTCCCTCAGCTGCTCCAGATCCTTCCCAAGCTCCATTCGTTCCCTGGACATGCTCCAGCACCTCGATGTCTTTCTGGTTGTGAGAGGCCCCAAAGTGAATACAGTGCTGTGCAGAGGACAGATGACCATGTAGCAAATGAATGAGGCAACCCCTGACACCACCTTTGGCTTCAGCCTGTTCTAGGTGGGTATGGACCAGCTCCCAGCAGCTGGTGGCTACTGGGGCTGAGCTGGTGTGATCTACCTTCCTCACTTGGCATGGTGGAGCCAGGAGGGCTTTGTGCCTGTCCCACAGGGAATGGAGCTACTGGATCTCATATCTCTCTGCCTCCATGTGTGCCCTTGGAGGCGGAGCACCTGTGGAAAGACAAAGCAAAGCAAAGCGAGGAGGATGCTTCTTATAATGGAAGCTCTCCTCCCCTCCCTCTGGAAGAGCAACTATTTCCAGTAAGTGAGCAGGAAGAGTAGCCCCTGCCACCAGAGAGTATTTACAGAAGTAATTGAATCACTGGATTAGCTAATGCAGCATCCATTAGGAGTCCATGCCATTCCCAGAGGGCTCGGCAGACATAAAGGAGCTCAAGGAAGCCGTGAGTTTTTCATGTATGTACATAAACCTCCTGCTTCCAGACTATAACTTTCTTCGCAGCTGACAACACGAAGGTGCTGTTGGCCCTCCTCCATCCATCCCTCTCAGCACGAGGCCTGAGGTTGTCCAGATGGCCCTGGGAGGCAGAGAGAAGCCAAAGCAGTTGCTCACTCCTGCCACAGCTGATGTGGGGGTAGGGGAAATGGCAGCAGAGCTCCCAACTTGGCTCCTTCCCGGGCTGAGAAGAGCAGTTGGAGCGTGCAGAAGCACTTGGGCATATCTGGGCTGGGGAGGCTTGTGAGGGGAGAAGCAGCCGGCACCAGACTTGGCCCGGGGCACGGCGCGCCTGGCAGATGGCAGGAAGGAGTGGGTGTGCAATGTGATGAGAGATTTAAACACAGAAGGCCAACTCCTCCCTCAGCCAAGGGAAATGTGCTCTACCCAGGATCCGCCGACAGCTATTTCCACTCGGTGGCCGAAGCTGGTGCGAGCCACAGTGTTGCTTCAATTGGTTTCTGGCACCAAATCTCTGCTGGGGGGGTTTCTCTGTTTTGAGCTGGTTCTCCTTAAGGAGCAGCAACAGCCTCCAGATGCTACAAACTTAGTCTGTGCTTTGAATTCTGGTGGAGGGAAAAGGAGGAGCTGGCTTGGGTGATGGAGCAGAGATTTGAGTGCTGTAGCTGGGACTGATGCTTCACCTTCCTCCAACTGGGCCCGCTGGGTTCAGAGTGCATCAGATTGCTTTAAACAGTATAGATTTCATGCCAAGCCCATGCTCTCCAAAAAGAGAAGCACAAGTCCTGCTACGTGAGAGGCTTAAATCTCAGCAAGACAACACATGGGGCTGCTAATCCTGATTCCCTTCCACAAACTGCTCTGTCATTTCTTCCGCTTTTAAGTGTCCTTATTTAACAAGCAAAATAGTTGGAGGTTTGCATGACCCAGTCTTTTCCAAACTGAGGGCTGGTGAACTGTTTCTCCACCTCTCCCTCCCGTGGTGACCATTTCACACGAGCAACGAGCAACGATGGGTTGCCTTGTGGGAAGGGGAGGCCCCGTGGCAATCTAAATATAGAGGCACAGAAGGAAACGAATGCTACCCCTGTAAATTTTGCCATCAGCAGCTGCAGTGGGACACCCTATTGCTTAGCAGGAGATTAGTTTTGCAGGCTCCGTGTGTCTAAAGGGAGAGCCATCCATTGTTTGCCATTTAAGATTTATTGCGTCTCCCTTTAGACTGAATAATTTATCCTGAGCGAGCCCCCCCGGAACCCTTCGCTGGTTAAAGGGAGAAAAAACGCTCCCCACAAGAAAAGCTTCACCCTAATAGGAAAAATCCAGGAGGAGACAGAGCGAGGGGAGGGGGTGGGTGGTGGCTGGTTGCTCTGTTGGAGACCTCAGTGCTTATGTATCCTTTGTCATTACTTTATAATGATGAACTCCGTCGTTAGGGGCCATTCATTCCCCCTTAGCCTGTGTGATCTGATGCTGATTTGATAGGATCCAATTTAGCATTTCACTCTGGGCTCCATTCCACAGCCATTTGGGTTTGGAAGTGAAAGGCAGTTTGATGACGCCTTGATGGTGTTTTAAACTGCCGGAAAAGAAAAAAACGCTGACGAGGCTCTTCAATAGCCGTCTGAAGTCCTGGGCTTGCACTTGGAGGCAACCGCTTTCCTTTGTCCTGAAACTCAGCCTCAAAGTGGGTGAGGGGCAGCTTTTTCCCTGTTTTGGATCATTTGGGTGGTGAAGGACTTGGGAAGGAGACGGAAGGGAGAGGGTGATCCTGCAAAGGATGGAAATTTCAGAGGCAAAGCTGCAGGAGACCGTTCTCCACCACTGAGATCTGGGCATGGGCATGGATTCTAGTTTCATCCCAGCCTAAGGCAAGAGAAGTCATCTGAATTTTCCCGGTTTTGGGGAAAGAAAATTCCCTGTTAAAGACCTTTCTTATTTGTATCCCATTTATTGGTGGCTCCTGAGATCCAGCTTTTTCTGCAGACAAATCACTGGGGTTGGGGGTATGGATTTTGAAGAGAGCAAGACTTGCCCCAAACATCATCATCGAGCTGGTTTTGTTTTTGTTTTTGTTTTTTTTTCCCTTTTTTTCCTCCCTTTGATATCTGACTTTAATGCTGTTTTTGAACTTCTTGGTTCTGGAATCAAACACAGCAAAGCACTCCTGTTTCCATTATCCATCCAAGGGGAAGTGAGGATGGGAAAGATTCTCCTGTGAACTCTAAGTCATCAAACTCAAGCACTTAAGAGAAACTTTTCTTTAGGTAACCCCTTGAACCTCCCCTGAGTTACCTTAATCCAAAAGCAGTGTCTATAGATGGTTGAGCTTCCCAAATAATGGGTTCAGCCCAAGGCACTCCCTCAATTTAAATAATTTTCAATTCTTCCAAGAAGGACACTTGATTTTTAAACCATTGCCATTAATTTCCTCCAGATTTTCTGGGCTGTTTCAAATCAGGGTAAGAACAAGATATTTAAACATATGCCTACCTTGATGCTACCTGCCCACCAAGTGTGCCATGCCATGGAAGAGGTGCAACCATGAAGGAAAGAAGAATGGATCTTGAATGGATAAGGTGCTCCATGGCCTTCCAAGAAATTTGTCAGGATAAAGCTCTTCTTTTCCTTTACTTAGTTCCCCACAAGCACATTATCTTCAGAACTATTCTGTTATTTAGTGGTTCCTTGACATTTAGGACTCAAAATGCTTGTGCATGTGCTTTGCTATCCACTATTTTTCCTCAAACCATGTCCTACAAGTTCCTTTGGCTTGACCATGTTTAGTAAGGGAACATCAGAGGCTTTCACCTCCAGAGTCTATCCAGACTAAACCAATGACCAACCAAAGGATATTTCCATTGACAGGGATTGCTGTCCAGGTCAGATGCTCACTTGTCCAACACAAATTGAATGTTTTTTTCAGCTTCTTGAGCGGAGACAAGCAGAAATGACGGGGCAAAAAGAGGAGAAATTGCATCACTGAAATCATCCAGCATCTTTGCTGTCATTCCAGAACAGGATCCCAAGTTCCCTTTACAAGAACTAACTTTAAAAATGATAGTAGGAAAACATTTTTATTTTTTTTTGCGTGGAATACCATTGTAGTTATAGTTGGATGAAGAAATTTCTGTCTTTTCATTCCTAGAAGTTTTCGGTTCAGTGAAAATATTAACTCAGGGAGGGAAAGGCTGGAAAATAAGAAACACTGTTCCAATGTACCACTCTCTGGTGCCTAAAGGGAATTGCTCCACTTTTTTTAGACTATCTTGTTAGTCTGCATCTTCCTCTATGGTCATAGGACCTATGCCATAGGTCCCTGTCACACTTTGACTAAGTTATGGTACAAGATTTCCAAAGGATTCAGGTTTTCAGAAGGGACATGACCCTTGAGAGCTCTCAGATTTTCAGATGAGCTCAGTAATCAGTCTGTTGAGGTTCCTTTTCAAAACCTCCCTGGAAAATCTCTTCCCAGACAGTCTGATGTGCTCCTGTGTTAACAACTGGCCCAGGAAATGTGGTAGCACAAACTTAATCCATGGTCAAGCACAAGAGTGAGTGGTGGGAGGAACATGGTCCGTGTGGTCCAGAGCTCTGCAGGCACAAAGGGGATACTCCAGAGACGTGGGAGTGGTGTCAACTGGAAGATGAATTGGGAAGGGAGTTTTACCAGTTTTTATTCCCACTTGAGGACAGTTTTTGGACGAAACAGTGAGGGTGGGGTTATGACATGTAACACAGCCTGGAGAAGAGGAGACAGAGGGGAGGCTGATCGGGGTCTGCAGCTTCCTCACGAGGGGCAGCTCCAATCTCTGCTCTCTGTGAGGAGGGACAGGACCCAAGGGAACGGTTGGAGCTGAGCCAGGGGA
Source organism: Manacus vitellinus (assembly GCF_001715985.3). Classification (NCBI taxonomy): domain Eukaryota; kingdom Metazoa; phylum Chordata; class Aves; order Passeriformes; family Pipridae; genus Manacus; species Manacus vitellinus. The sequence continues at coordinate 726,831 of NW_021940724.1, forward strand.
GGTTTAGGTTGGATATCAGGAAAAGATTCCTCCCCTAGAGGGTGGTTGGGCACTGACCAGGCTCCCCAGGGCAGTGGGCACAGCCCCAAGGCTGCCAGAGCTCCAGGAGCATTTAGACAACGCTCTCAGGGACAGGGTGGGATTGTTGGAGTGTCTGTGCAGGGCCAGGAGC
>NW_021940724.1:727062-731092 GCF_001715985.3 Manacus vitellinus
AGACTGTTTTAACAAGTGCACTGTGGAGGAGCTCATGGCCAAAACCTGCCACCCTCCAGCCACAGTTTTCTTCAAAACAGCACATTGTTTTTGTTCCCAAACGTTGCCTGCTTTATTTCCTCTATAAATGGCTGGGGCATGTGCAGCTTCACGCACTACAGAGTTTCACCAAGGCTGAAAGCAGCAGGGCCACGTGCAATGCAAACAAAAACCTGTGTGAAGGCACGGACTCCAGCTGGGGATAACAAAGCGTTGGGTTGGCATGGAAGGAGCAGTTGTGGTCACTTGGAGGCCAAATCACGGCTATTTTGGAGGTGGAATGGCAGCTGCAGGGTTGTCACATCATCATTTTATCTTGGGGGAGCTGAGAGCTGGGTAAGATGCCCTTTGTGGGCTGTCACCAGTGAAGGCTGGTGTTGGGGACCGAAATCAAACCCTGCAGGTTGATGGAAAGCACTGAAGACCATTTGGGATTTTACCTATCAGCTCGACTGAGCGTTAGTTTAGCTATTTGAGAAGAGCCTTTTCCCTCGTCCAAAACTATCTCCCTGGCTCTGAGTCTCCTGGAACATCAGCACAGGTGTGAGCCAAAGCAGTGCCTACGCTGCTGGACTTGGCCAAGGAGAGTTTGTCTGGCAAAACAGCCCCATTCCAGCCCAAGCACAGGACTGGATGGGGGAAAATGGGGGGGAAAAAAGGATTCTTTTTGTTTGCTAGGCGGGGGATTTCTGTTTAATCAGCAGTTGTTTTCAAAACCAAACACTGGCTGCCATGAGCCAAGGTCCAGGAACATAAATATCTGGGCTCCCTTCCAGGGCTGTGGCTGAGCTCCAAATGGTTTGTGAGGAACGGGGAGGTGGGAAAGTGGCTCCCAACACTCTGCAGTTGGCAGGACTGGTGTTTGCTGCAGCACAGGAACGGTATCCATCTCTTCTGGCCTGTGGTGTAGGACTGGGACAGGCTGTCCAGGGAATTCCCAATCCCTGGAGGGACTGAACAGCTGTGTAGTTGTGGCACTTGGGGACATGGTTTAGTGGTGGTGGGCTTGGCAACGGTGGATTTATGGTTGTGCCTGATGATCTTAAAGGTCTTTTCCTACCTAAATAATTCCATGATTCTTCTCCTGTGTGATGGAACCCCTACACTGGCCACCCAAAACCAAACCACAGCATCTCACATGCCAAGGAGAGGAAAACAGAGAGAGTTTTGACTGGGTCCCTGTATAAAGCCAGGAGTAGTTCCTGATGGGTGTAGTTCTCCTGATAAAAATGGGGGCTCCTGCAGGTACTTTGGGAAACCTGATCTTCTCACGTGTGTGCTTGGTCAGGAGGTTTTTTCATAAGAGGTTTTTGGACTTGTTCTTGGGTTTGTTTGCTTGATTTCTGTTGATGTTGCTATTTTTGGAAAACAAGTAAAAAAACAAAAGAAATATGGAAAAAGAGTAAAGGAAAAAAAGAAAAAAGAAAAAGGGGAAAAAGAAAAAAGAATAAAGAATAAAGAATAAAGAATAAAGAAAAAAGAAAAAAGAAAGAGAAGAGAGAAAAAGGGAAAAAAGAAAAGAAAAAATTAAAGGAAAAGAAAAAAGAAAAAAGAAAAAAGAAAAAAAAAGGAAAAAAGAGTAAAGGAAAAAAAAGGGAAAAAGAAAAAAGAATAAAGAAAAAAGAAAAGAGAAAGAGAAGAAAGAAAAAGAGGGGAAAAAAAGAAAAAATTAAAGGAAAAGAAAAAAGAATAAAGAAAAAAGAAAAAAGGAAAAAGAAAAAAGAAAAAAGAAAAAAAAGAAAAAAGAAAACAGAAAAAAAAAAGAAAAAAGAAAAAAGAGAAAAAGAAAAGAGAAAAAAGAAGAAAGAAAAAAGAAAACAGAAAAAAGAAAAAGAAGAAAGAAAAAAGAAAAAAGAAAAAAGAAAAAAAAAGAAGGGGCTCTGAAAATGCATATATTTAATCAGAAATAATTTTCAACAAAAACAAAGCTCCAGTTTCCTTAAAAACTGAGAAATATGCTGTTTCCAAGTGTCTGGTTTTTTTTTTAACAAAACCTCAACCTGCTTTACAAGAGCGAGAAAATTGTTTTGCAGCTCACTCAGGAGCTGAGTTCTTTGGGAAAAGAACAGAAGGAAGCTGTGAGAGGACTGACCTCCCACACTACACCTTGAACTCTGCCTTTATCTCTGGAAAATACTGTTGGTGTGGAGGGTCCTCCCCATCTAATCTGGAATCATATTTTTTGTCTTTGCAAAATACGAGATATAAAAATAAAAAGACCAGCACGTTCAAGTTGGCAAAAGAACAGCACAAATACTGTGCAGCACTTAGGACCAGAATGAGAGTTACTAATGGCAGTAAGAAGACTCATCATCCAGGAGGTGTTTAGCTTTATTTTTTCCTTTTTTTATCCTTCGAAAATGTGATATCTGTTCAGCAGCTGATGCTCTAAGTGTCTGTGGCTTTCTGGATTTTTTTTTCTTGTTTTTTTTTTTGAGTTGTAATTTCTCTGAAAGACTCGAAAAATGTCAAATTTCCATCAGTTTGCAAAGGAGGAGGTTTCATGTCCAGATCCAGACTTGGATGCCGTGGGAGATACATCCCAGGAGACCTAAAAACAGGGCTGTAAGAGCTGTAAGTTGACAAATCCATTTTAAATCTTGCTGTATCTTTTCCACGTTAACAAATAAACAACCCAAAATCTGGAGAGTAACACTGATGAGAGAAGATTTCTCCTCTCATTTCATGGAATATTCTGAGTTGGAAGGGACCCACAAGGATCCTCGAGTCCAGCTCTTAAATGAAGGGCCCATTCAGGGATCAAACCCCCAACCTTGGTGTTAGTAGGACTATGGTCTAACCAACTGAGCTAATCTCAGGCTTTAGAAGGGAGTTTAAGGATGCCAAGACTGCAAAGCAGCTTTGTGTGGGAGGAAATTCCAGATTTCCCCCATTCCTTCTCCAGCACCTTGCTCTGATCCCAGTGGGAAAAAAGCTGCCCTGGCCACAAGGCAGCACCGATGAGGTCTGAGAGATCTTTTGGGATCAACCCTAAAGGTGCAGCACTGGGGTTTCTTTTTTTTTCCCAGCTGCAGAAGGACAACTGAAGCATCAAAAGTGCTGCCCTGCCTTTTCCAGTCCAGTTTCCTGCCGTTTTTAGAATGGGTTGGCTGGGAAGGGACCTTAAAGATCGTCTAAAGTTCATTTTATGCTGCTTTATGGCAGTACAACCAGCAGGTTTATGTTTTTAGGGAACAAAGAAATCGAGTGGCTTACCCAAGGTTACTTGAAAAATTAATATCTAAACTAGAGTTTAGATAAACTCTCTTGCTACTTGCTCATCTCATCCACACTTTGGAGCTGCATTTGTTCAGCTGGGCTGGGACTGCAAACAGGTGAGGAAAAAGGTGAGGAACCACCATAGACAGTGTTAAAAAAGGGACCAGGTGGGCAAACAGCTGCCTTGGAAACTATTTGTAGGGCAAATGAAGGTGGAAGAAACAGTAGGGAAGTTGTACTTGTGTATTCTCTGCTTCCCCCACCGTGATTTCTTTGCATCTCAACTAATAGGAGAGGATCAAAGCCAGAGAAATTTGCTTTGGATCGGCTGACACTTTGTTTAAATTAAAATAAAAAATCTGTTCGGCTTTGGTTTTCCTCCAGATGAATATTAAAAGGTGGCATAGCTGACATTCCAGCCCACTGCAACTTTGCCTCCTGTTTGGAGCTAAAATGGAACAAATTTAAGTCATTTTCTTACTGTGGGCATAAAAGGGACTGTGGGCCTCTAATCACTGCCTGTGGGTTTGACTCAGCCATCCAGAAACTGCAATATCCACTCATTTATTCCTTTGCATTCAATTGCCTCCAAATTGCTTCAAACAAGCTCCAAGGCTGTTGGGGAAGGAGAAACTTTGCCTCTCATTAGAGGGACAGGAGTGAGGAGGAGAGAAATGGAGGTCTATGCCAACCCTTCCCTTCCCTTCCCTTCCCTTCCCTTCCCTTCCCTTCCCTTCCCTTCCCTTCCCTTCCCTTCCCTTCCCTTCCCTTC
>NW_021940724.1:731813-744662 GCF_001715985.3 Manacus vitellinus
ATCTCTCTCCCCTCCTCAAACCTCCCCTCCCCAAATCTTCCCAAACCTTTCCTTCCCAAACCTTCATTTCCTAAACCTTCCCAAATCTTCCCTTCCCATCCCAAACCTTCCCAAACCTTTCCTATCCATCCAATCATGGTTGTTGTTCCTTAGGGTCCTGCACAAGCCCTTCTCTGGTGCTCTGGGTGTGGCCATGGCCTGTCCCCCACAAAGGAGGTGCACATGGCCAGAAATCCTTGGAATTTGCCATTTTTCCACCCTACATGTGACAAGTGATGCACTGCTGGTGTCTCCTGTAATCCCTCCCCACATCGGCTGACACAAGAAGAAGCATCTTGAGATGTTTTCTGAGCTGCTCTGGACACAAACTCCCCAAAAATTTGCCCCCCCCCTCCACTGGACATTTTGCTGGTCCTCCTCTCCCAGTCTTCACCTCGCTGAGAGCAGCAGGACCAGGGTGTAAAACGCCTTTCTCATGCTCCTGCTTGGTCACTGGGGTAATAATCATGGACCCACCAAAGGTGGGGATGGTGGCTGCACGAACAGAGGTTTGCAGAGCAGCCCCCCTGTTCCCTCCAGCTCTTGCAGGGCTCCAGTGAGTGAAGCAGCCAGAGCAGAAAATACTGCATTGCACCAAAGGCACTGAGACAGGGAGAGAGAGAAATCCCAGTCTGACAGGCAAAGGCTGTGGCTGTCCCGCTCCTGACAGGCTGAGCGGGGCAGTGCAGGAAGCCAGAACACACGAACAGTGCCTGGAAAAGCACCACTCCAGCCCTGGGAGAGTTTGTGGTGGTGCATTTCGTGATGAAAGCTCCTGTCTCAGCTCAGGCACCTTTGGCATCTGCAGGCAGGGAAGGAAAGGTTTCCAGCTTGCTGCCTGGAAGTGAAAACTGCAGCGTTGGCTCAGCTGAGGGAAGGGGGCAGTGCAGGCAATGACAGCCTGTTTTCCACAGGTCTCCCTGCTGAGCTGTCCTGTTTTTGTCCCCTTGGCTCTGCCATGGCTGTGGGACTCCTTTGCTCTCTGTCCTTGGCATCCTGCAATGGGCTGGGTCAGTTGTTCCCTCTCCATCCACCACTGTGGGAAGTCTCTTTAGGCAGGGATAGATGGATGGATGGATGGATAGATAGATGGATAGATAGATAGACAGATGGATGGATAGATAGATGGATAGATGGATAGATAGATAGATAGATAGATGGATAGATAGATAGATAGATAGATAGATAGATAGAGAGAGATAACAGGAGCTGACCCAAACAGGGGCACTGAGGTAGTGGCAAAGACCATCAGCCTTACCCAGCATCCTCAGACTGGTGGTACTTTCACTGAAATTGGGGTGAGCTTCTTCTGGCACAGCTGAATGTTGGAGGAGGAGAACAGGCTGCTGCCCATCCTAATGGTTTTGCCCATGAATCCAGCCTCTACAACTGATCCCAGGAAACCTGCACAGCCAGGTGAGGAGTGCTTCCCAACCAGGACAGAAAAAAAAGGAATATAAAACTAAAATGTTCTTATAATTATCAGTGATCAAACTGATCACTGAGAGCTATAGCTTTCCTGTTGTTTCAAAATCAGCCATGCATCCATTTATGTCCCAGCCTGCTCTCCTGGCACTGTGTCCCTCACTCTGGAAAAACAGCAAAGGCATGTTGGTGACCATGGAAGTGAAGGTCACAGAATCACAGAAACATTTACGTTGGAAAAGACCTCTGAGATCATCAAGTCCAACCTGTGACCCAGCCCCACCCTGTCCCCCAGCCCAGAGCACTGAGTGCCATGTCCAGTCATTCCTTGGACACTTCCAGGGATGGGGACTCCCTCACCTCCCTGGGCAGCCCCTGCCAATGTTTAATCACCCTTTCTGTGAAGAAATTCCTCCTGATATCCAAGGTCATGTGTGAAATCTCTGTCAAGTCTTCTGTCTAGTGGCCATTCCCTCTCTGCTTGAAGGCCATCCTTGTCTTACTAAAATCCATTACCAGTGTCACTGGGAGACAAGTCTTGTCTCATAGTCAGGTGATTCAAACTGCAGATGGTTAAATTTGGGGTTGCATGTTTTTCTTCCCCTGGTTTACAGGGGAGGTGAGTCACTGAGCAACCCTTGGCTGGTGAGGCTCCACCACTGAGGTACCAAAACAAGACTCTCTGAAGATGCCCCCTTGTCTTGCACATGTTTAAAATCCTTGCACACTAAGAATAAGCAATAAGGTTTGCCTCATAAGTAGTTTTAATAACCAGGTGCTCTCCAACTAGGAAATGGGGCAAGGAGGGAGGCTGGAGATGGAGAAAGACAAAGAAACAGGAAAAAAAATGAATTTAAGCTGTGAGAGGCAATAGTACCTCCTGCAGAGACAGCAAGAAGAGATGAGTTGTTTCCAGTGAATACCCAGGAACAGATCCTTGAATCAGTGAAAGCTCAGAGTAAACAGGAGGAGGGAGGCAGGAGTACGAAATGAATCATATTAACAGAGAAAAATTAAGTGAATCTTTTTCTTCTTGTCTTCTTCATTATCATTTTTCATCTGGAAATCAAACATCATGTAACACTGTGTGTCTCAGGAAAGACAAATCATGGTGCCAGCAGAAAATGGGGAGGGAGGAGCACCCAAACCTCCATTTGTCCTCAATCTGCTTCAAAATCTCCAGTTGAAACACAGTGGACAAACCTTGAGAAGGGTCAGGCCTTATAGATGATGGGACATATGGAAAAATCAAGTGGAGACTGGAGCACACAGACTGGAAATCAACTTCTGAGGGAATTTGGAGGACTTAAGGTTTAGGTGGACTGTGGGAAACACTTCAGAGGGTTTTGACACTCAGAGGATTAGGCTTGTGCTTCCTGAAGCTCCATCCTTATTTATACACATGGAATAGGCCCTGTGGGAAGGAGGCACCCAAAAATCTCCAGTTGCTTTTGATAACTGGAGAATTCTTGTCAAGAAAAGGTCGAAGCCAGAAGCTGGGATGCACTGTATTGTCCTGTCCAGCAGAGCAATAAATTCCCACCTCTCCTCCACTTGGCTGGAGACTTCACATTGCAGTGGGTGGTGGGCTTCTCTTTCAGCACTGTTGGTACCTCTTTGCTTTAGTGATCATCACATCTTCCTACCTCTGTTCTGCATTATTTCTGCAGTGGGAATTTCTCAGGTGCTGTGGTTTAGGGATCCTTTTTCGTGAGACATGACTACAGCAACACTTTTTAGGGTCTTATGATACAGATGTTGCATCAGAGCTCATCAACCTTCTTTCCCTTTCTAGTCTATGGAGAACTGCAGAATCACAGAATGGTTTGAGTTGGCAGGACCTTAAAGATCATCTTGTCCCACCCCCCTGCCAGGGGTAGGGACACCTTCCACTATTCCAAATTGCTCAGGGCTCCATCCAGCCTGGGCTTGGACACTTCCAGGGATCCAGGGGCAGCCACAGCTTCCCTGGGGAACCTGTGCCAGGGCCTCCCACCCTCCCAGCCAGGAATACCTTCCCAATATTCCATCTAACCCTGTCCTCTGGCAGTTTGAAGCCATACCCCCTTGTCCTGTCACTCCATGCTCTTATCCAAAGTCCCTCCCCAGCTCCCTTGAAGCCCCTTTAGGCACTGAAATGTCACAAAAAGCTCTCCGTGGAACCTTTTCCAGGTTGAACAATCCTAATCCTCTCAGCCTTTCATCACAGGAAAAACGGGAAAACTCCTGCCAAGGTTCAGGTTGATTGGTTCTTTTACCATCTGTGCTTTGAGTAACACTTACCTGTGGTTATTTGTCCCGAGGGAGCACCAGATGATCAGTTTGGATGTGGCTGGAGGGATGGAAACCCACCCTTAGCATCCGTGGATTGCAGCACAGCTACAAACAAGGGGCTGTGTCAATGGTGACTCTAAACTTGCCCAGCAGGCTGGTGCTGTGTGGGTGGAAACTCTCTGTTGCTCTTAGGCTTGTCCAAGGGCAGACAACCATGATGGGTTAATATGGAGATGCTCTCATCTGTTCTGGTTGTTAATTGGGAATATCTGGCTGGAGGCTCGAGGTCTGATCCTCAGGAAGATGGGTCAGTGCAGTGATGTCCTCACTCCTTCATGCAGCCCCCAGAGATTTGTTCTTCCACCATAAGAAACTCCAGGTTCAAACCCCTCCATCAACCAGACAAGGGGCAATTATGTTTGAAAGGCAAGTGTCAGGTACAGTATCTTCCTCCCATTTTGTGCCTCCTTCCCTTATGGCCCATTAATATTAGTGCCATGTTATCCATCTTCCACAAACTTCCCCGGGCTGGGACCTTGCTGGTCTGTGTCAGAGCCTCTGGATAAATCAGCCAGGGGTGTCCAACCTTCCTCACACACTTTTTCACAGAGGCCACAGGGTCACCACTGATGCTGTAACTAAGCCAAGGCCCCACCAGCTGAGCTCCAGCCTGACCTCCCTGAGGTCTGGGAGCCCTGCTGGGAGAGGTGACAGCCAAAGCTGCCCCTCCTTGTCATGTCACCATGGGCTACCTGGCTCAGGACTCCTCCCAGGACATCTGAGGACAGTCCCTGTCCCAGTGTGGGATGCCAAGGGTCAAGTCCAGGCTGTGACACCTGCAGTGCCCATGAGTCAGATCAATCCTGTTAATGGCATGAGCAGACACGCCTTGTGTAACTCACTCCCTGCTCCCAGCTCCTTCAAAACCACCTCTCCCTCCTCAGGTTTCAGAGCAGCTGAGCTGGGGGAGAGGAGTTTGGAGCCTGATGTGAGGAGGAGAACTCCTGCCAGCACTGTCAGCACCGTGGACTGAAGCTGAGTGTGTCTGAGCACCCATCAGCACCCGAGCAGCACGTCTGACCCACCAGTCCTGGGTCCACCTGTCCACACAAGTGGACCCTGCACTGTAGATTCAATGGGTCGACCCCAAGGGTCTGTGGGGAGAGGGTTTTAGATGCCAATAAGTTCTCTCTGTATCTTCTGAGCTGCTCTGGGCCCGGCCCCTGTCTCTGAATAAACACGGAGTGTCTGTGCTCGCTGCTGTTTACAACCAGTCTGTGGGAGCTCACCCCGTTTCCCTGCAGGAATTAGTTGCCTTGGTAGTGAGTAAAGGAAACTCAAACTGTTTTAAAGAGAGATGAATGTGGATAAGTGATGCAGTTATCACAAACCAGCCTTTAAACTGACTCCCACTCGAATACACTCATTGAACAGGCGCCGCTCTCAGCTCCTTTCCTTACACCTTTCTCCCCACTCCCAATTTCCCACCTTCCCTTAAATCCCACGCCTGCAGTTTTCCACACAGCCAGAGGAGAGATGTGTTTGTTTGCACGGTGCCAGGCTGTGATTCCTGACTCTGGCAGTGACTTTTTGAAGCGCCGGGCGAGTTATTTGCCTGACACCCTGTATGTCAAGTCCTGCTCCTGTAAAACAAGCAGGGGCCGATGCTGGGAAAATAAATATGGCCCTGGCTGGCTGTACATAAAAATAGCAGTGATGGTGGGGAAATTTAAGCACCAAGCTGTGTGCTTGTTTTGCTAAGGACTTGCAATGAACTGTGCTTGTTTCATCCAGAATATGGGAAGGTTTTTGGGGAATCCTGGGGCTCTTGTCATCCATCCTGGCCTTTGGAAATGCGTCCTTACAGTGGTTTGTGCCGGCTGAGGAAATACTCCCCTGGTAAAAAAGGGTTTTTTTCTCGCTTTCACAAGACACCCATAGAATCATTTAGGTTGGAAAAGACCTCTGAGATAATTAAATCCAACTATTAACCCAAAGCCACCACTGACCCATGTCCCCAAGTGCCACATCCACATGATTTTTAAATCCATACAGGGATGGGGACTCCAACGCTGCCCTGGGCAGCTGTGCCAGGGCTGGACAATCCCCTCCATGAAGAAAATTTCCCCAATATCCAACCTGACCCTCCCCTGGCACAGCTTGAGGCCGTTTCCCCTTGGCCTGTCCCTTGTTCCCTGGGAGCAGAGCCCAACCCCCCCTGGCTCCCCCCTCCTGGCAGGGACTTGCAGAGCCAAAAGGTCCCCCCTGAGCCTCCTTTTCTCCAGGATGAGCCCTCCCAGCTCCCTCAGCCCCTCCTGCTGCTCCAGACCCTTCCCAGCTCCCTTCCCTTCCCTGGACACACTCCACCCCCTCAATGTCTTCCAGAGAGGGGCCCAAAACTGAGCACAGAGTTAGGACAACACAGGATAACCCCATTCTATGGACAGACTTGACTATTAACAAGAATCTTTGCACAATATTAGTTTGAGAGCTGTAACTGCAGCACTGGTCTCCTCTACCTTGCTGAGGAAATCTGGCTTCCACCTTTCTCTCCAACCACAGTGAAAAATGAAGGGAGAGGAGGTGGAAAGTGCAGGAAGGGTTGGCTTTAGCACCTGAAATAGCCTTGAAAACCAGGCAAGAAAAAAATCAGGACTAGATCAAAGCAAAGCCTCAGATGGGCATGAAAGCTCTTGCATAGATAAGTGCTCCCTCTGGTCTTGCTTCTGGCCACTATAAGTAAGATTTTCTCCCCATTTCTCCCTCCCATTCATCTTAAAAAAGCAACATAAGCCAGACCTAAAGCAAGGCTCTCTCTGGGTGCTTAGGAGGACATGGGTGCTTTCTCAGCAGGATGAGGATGGAAGGGATGTTCTCCTGAGGGCTCTTCATCAGCAACACCACAGGCATTGCTCACAGGTTTTGTAGGGGTAAGATATTGCATAGTCAAGACAGATGCATTTTTCTTGCTGTCACCATTAATTTTTATAACCTTTCTGGGACTTCAGGGGCTGGTCTGGGAGTAAAAGAATAAGGGACAGCAGCTGCCTCCATCTTAGGAGGGAAGGACAGATAGTGTTCCATCACAAACTTGATTTTTTGAGTAGGGATGATTTTGAAAATCTGCTAAATAAACCTGGAGGAAAACAACCCTTAAATACACAACCCCTCTTCCAAAAGAGCACCAACAACCCACAGAAGGTTCTCTTTTGCCCAGATGTTTCAGTGACATGATTTTTGGTGTGGTCCCACGAGCAGGTTCTCCTGGCCCACTTTGTGGATGTGGGAGAAAGGAGCTGGACAGTGAGGCAGAGGTTTCCTGAGCTGATTTTGCACCAGGAAAAGAGATTTTGTGAGATTTCCCTGTAAGAAACACCCACAGACCTAGACATGCCACAGGGGAGGAGATCCCTGGATCTAGGATGCTGATTTTGAGTACAGGAAAGCCCTGGAAAGCTGTAACCTTAAAACCTTTCACTGCAAAGGAACTCTTTGCATGAAATATAACTTTGTCTTGTGCTCGAAAAACACCCTCGAGTTTTGTGCCTGCCCAGTATTTCTTCTAAAAAGTGAAAAAATGAGCCTGATCCTAATGGAAGGGGCTCTTCAGGGTGTCCACAGATCACAGCACATCTGCTGGGCACCAAATCCTGAGGAAGGAGTTGCTGGTGCTGCTGAAAAGCTGCATTTGTGGGACAGTCTCCTTCGGGGAACGAGGCCCATCTGTGGAGCAGCCATCATTTGGGGATGGTGCCATTAGAGATCATAAATAAAATGGGACATGTGGAGCTCTGGGGAAATAAGCCCTGGTTCCCAGCACAATGCAGAAGGACACATTTTCCCTTTATTTATAACAATGCTCTGTGCCCACCTGACCCCTGCTCACACACACTGATGCATGTGCAGTGTTTCAGGGCTGAATTTCTCCTCCAGAAATGGGAAATACACACCAAGTTCAAGTAGAAAGAACCGATTGCTTCATTTTTTTTTTCCAGAAACCACTGACCTCAAGCCATTTCAGACCTTATAATATACATGGAGAGGTGTGGATCCATCTCTCTGCTCCAGAGCTGGAGGTGTAGGTACTATATCCAGGTATCTTTCGTAAAAAGAAGAATAACCCTCCTAACTTGGATATTTGCTTAAAGCAATTCCTTCAGCAAATCCAGGAAAACTGCTTTACAGTCTCCCAAAATCTGCAGGCAGCACAAGAGCAAATCCATCTCCTTTTATGTTTTTTTCACAAAGAAATGTGGACTTTCATTCCCGGCGCTGCCAAGAGTTGTTTCAGCACCATCACTTTCTGTCTGTCTTAATCATTGCAGTCCCATTATTTCACATTCTCTCTCTGCTCTGCTTTTTCTCCTCGTGCCTTTAACGTTTCATTATTGATATTTCTTTCCTGCTTTTAGGTGGGCTGATGCTATAACTGATAACTGCCACCTTAACCAAGCTTACAGTCAATAGTCATAGATCCAGCAGGCTCCAGCTGTCAGACTTTCTGCTGCCTGCTCTGTTTCATTTTCCGTGTTTTCCATCCCCCAAGGAAGATTTCATTCCTCCCCTCCCTTCCTCCCCAGCAGAATGGGCAGCACTTCTTTTTGCTCCTCACTCAAGCAGTTACCAGACGACCAGCAAAATGCTGGAATAAACCATTCCTTGGTGCAAGAGCTGAGGTCCAAAGGAATATTTCCTTGTTATAACAGTTTTTTTCCTCCATTTCACAGGAGACCCACAGAATCATTTAGGTTGGAAAACACTTCTAAGATCACTGAGTCCAATCATTAATCCAAGCCCACCACTAAATCACAGGAAAAACAGTGGTATTGATAACCACAGCTCTTCCCTGCCACTGCCAGCTCAGTTCCCTCTGGGAAGGACAGTGTGGAAACAGAAGAGCTGGAAAATGGAGCTGCGAAGACCCAGCTGAGGGGTGTCCACCTCATCATGCCAGGACATCCTGCTCTCACTTGTCCCTCTTCTTCATTGGGTTCATGAACACCTTACTCATGATCCCACAGGCTGTCTTTTGTGGCCACAGGTTTGGAGTCAAGGGTGTGGAATGCTCAGGAATTTGGGAATCTCATGGGCAGGCAGAGGGGGCTGAGCTTGGAGTCTGTGTGGGATCATGTACACAATGAGTCCAAGAAGGATTTTGGAAGGATTTGTTTGGTCAAATCACCCATTTAAGTAGCCAAAGAAATGCTTTTAGATATAAAAGTGCAGGAACCCAAGGAATTTGGAGCACAAATGTTGCCTCTATCACAAAACAAATTAATAAATCCTCTGTTTCGACTGGAGCTGTTTGTGTGAAAGCAAAATAAACAATTTTAGATGTAAAAGGGCTGCAACCCAAGGAAAAGGCAACATAAACTTGGTCTCTATCACTGAATAAATAACTGAATAAATAAATAAATAACTTCTCCCTTCCAGTTGGACTGGAGCTGCCTGTGAGACAGAAGAAGAAAAATAAGAGTCATAACCCATCCCACCAAATGTAGGCCATCTAAAGGTTGGGTACCCAGGCTGAGCAAAGTTTAGGTCTCTCTCCACAGCAGCAGTTTCATTCCAGCCTAAGTTTGACATCTGGGACCAAACATCCCCCAGAGATGTCACTTTTGAGTTTTTATTAAAGTCAGACTGGGGGCTTCTGAGTTTAAAACCCTCTCAGACTCTTCCTGGGAGCTCCCTTGTGAAAGTTCCCTCAAAGCTGAGGCTGATTCAGAGTCCTGTGATAACCTCCAGTGTCAGGCAATTAGAAACCAGTCTAAAGCTCAGCCTAAAGCCCAGGGACCTCCCCACAGCCCAAGGAGGGTTCCCAGAGGCTGTTGAGATACTTGGAACAGTCAGAATAAAGCTCCCCATTCCTTTCAGCACAGAAGTGCTGGTGGGGATAAAACATCACCCAGGCTGGAGGAGCAGCATGAGGGAAAAGCTTGATGAGAGAAAGTCTCAGGGCTCCTCACTGAGAGAGGGTTTGAGCTCAGAGCAAGGCAGTGCTCTGGTAGTTTTCGTTTGATTACTTTTGTAATCAGCAAAACACGTTGGAGGAGTTGTATTTCTTTAGCTGAGGAAACAGAAGCCAAGTGGACACAGAATAATAGCCTTCCAGGAGGCTGAAAATACTCAAAAAAGCAACGAGAGCAATTCTTCTGGGCCACTGGGAGAAAAATAAGGAGAAATGAGCTTAATTTTCAGCAAAGAAGGTTTAGTCTGGACACTGGGGGAGACTAGAATTCATGTTCACAACAAAATTCTTATCAGGGCAGGCTGTAAAATTCTGTGATGAGGTGTTTTCACAAACAGTTTGGATAAACTTCTGTTGAGCATGATCTACACAGCCCTGATTCAGCTTTGAGCCAAGGGACTCACCTGTGTTTCTGTGATTCTGGGGCTTGATACGTGCCTTGCAAAGAAAGATGATTGCCTTAAAAAAAAACGATTCCACAGTAAATTTCTCTTCTTAGAATGAGCCTTGGATTTTTGTCCAGCTGCTCACCGAGGGTAAGAGTAAAATTCTTCATTCTCCTTTATCATAAATTATCATCTCTGCACATCCACAGGATGATAAGGTTGATTTTGGGGTAAAACCTCCCAGTCTAGGTCTATACTCTAATTTTACTTATATCTCTATGGAGATATAGATAATTCTGATTCTAATTCTAATTCTAATTCTAATTCCAATTCTAATTCTATCTATATTTCTATATGTTACCTCCTGTGGGTTAATCTCTGCACTTGCCTTCTCAGATCTCTCTGAGTTGCTTTCCAAAGGCACTACCAGCCTCTTCAGGGGAAGACTGTCAGGTTTAGAAACAATTCAGTCCACCTTAATGTGCCTTTAAGTGCAAATAGTTTCCAAAGTGTACAACTGGACTAGTCCTGCATGGGCTGCCTTGGTAGCAAAAGGTTCTGGAGTCTGCTACCAACCTTGTGGCTCCCTCTTCCATAATCATGTATCTTTTTAATGACTTGGCTGGAGATGCTGCCTGCAAGGCAGCCTTGGGAATTCTTCCCTTTCAGAAAGGCCAGGTTAGGAAGATAAAGACATTCAGTGATCAGTGTATGCTAATGCTAAGCTATCACATTACTGACAATTGTCAGGTTACTTCCCTTTAGACTGGCTGTATCTGGTGGGTTTTGTACAGTGTATTATGGGCTAATTAATGCTGGTAATGATAATGGTTCTCCTGCAAGAAGCCTGGAGCATTATCTCTATCTATCTTGTTGTCACCATCCTTTTATCAAAGCATTAAAGGCAAGCAGGGTATCTAGTGAGGCTATCAGCCCCCAGCACGCTAATTCACTTACCTCCACGTGGAAGCAGAAAGCACTCCACACATGTAGGATGGATGCTCACACTAATTGTGAGGACTGGGTCTCCTGGCTTCCCTTTTCCCTGCGCTCTGAGCCACGATCCAGCTCTTCTCCAAGTTGGAGGACAATTTATCATCCCCAGTGCTCATCTTCGGCGGCTCCGCTGGCAATCCGTCATCTTTAATATCTGCTGGAGAGACACATGGATTGTACATCCCTCTAAACCACAAATCAACAAAGCTGCTCTCTTCTCTTCTCTTTTTTTTTTTTTTCTTCAACCTACCACGAAGCAAATACAGTGGTTGGAGAGACCATTTGTGCTGATGGCACTGAGAAGAGGAGGGTAAAGTGGTATTTCATCTGGGGAAACTAATACTCAGTTGAGACGTTCTTTGCATGTCAGTCCCTACCCCCAGGTGAGAGAGCAGGAAATTCTCCACATTGGCTCCCTGACTAAAAAGAAAAGGGGTCCTTTGTGTTTCCGTGGTGGTGGAAAGAGCCACAGACACCTTTCCCAGGGGAGAAATGATCACAGCGACAGAAATCCATTGGACAGATAAAAGCAAACCCTCCTTATGCTCAAAAAGCAGCATAAATAGGAGCTGGGGAGGTCTGAGGCACTTGCTGCAGAGAGAGCCCCTTTCTGATACGTGTCTCTTCTCTGTCAAAACAGCTTAATATTTTTTTTTCTCAAATGCAGGGCTTGAAAGCTGGCTCTGTAAAGGAAATGTTTAAATAGAAAGAGCCTGAGGAAGATGTGGGGATAATCTTCAGGGATCAGACACTTTAGCAAGAAACTTTGGAGAACACAGGTACGGCCCAGGCATTAATCTTGCCGTTGCCATTCCGAGGGGCGAAAAGAAAACGGGATTTGAAAAGCAGCGACACCTGGGGTCCTTCTGCACCCCTCTGGTCTCACAGCCTGGAGGGCTCACGTGCCCTGGCTTTGCTCCTCAGCCACAACCACGCTGCATTTTGCTTTTTAACACACAATCTTTCCCCCGGTTCAAGACACCACCAGATGCCACAGGGCCGGCAGGAAAACCCCAAACGCCGGCGGAACAGCACCAGTGCCTTCCACCAGCTCTCTGCAAACTGCCAGCCTGTTATTTGACCTGTTTTCCTTCGTATTTTTTATACTTATGGAGCTGTGATTCCTGTGGATTTCCTTCTGAGTCTCATCTGTATGTGATGGAAAATACTCTCTTCACGCAGCGACAGTGAGGGACAGATGCACAACCCTGGTTCTCATCAGCTGGGGACAGAGAGCCAGGAACAGCAAAAGGGCCCTGAGATGGGAACCAACAGCATAAAGTAAAGCAATAATAAAAAAATCTAATTTAAGTTAAGACATGCAGTTCATCGAGGAACCCTCTTTTGATGTGTTTTCCCCAGTTATGTATGAGGGTGGCTCCAACTTGTCTTGTGGAAGAGCTATAAAAGTCTCAAAGCTTTCCCATGGCACCGTAAAGGGGCTGCAAACTTTCAGCAAATTAAGAAGATTCTTCTCCTTTGGCAGGATGAGTCCTTGCCTCGCCTTCTCCTTGCATCCCCAGACTGAGCAGCAAGAAAAACAGCTTCCACTTTTGCCCTACGAAACCAAATCCACAGGAAATTCCTGACCTTCTTTACCCATCAGCTTGTGCACCATGGAAAAAAAAAAGAATTTTCCCAAAGAGTCACTTAGATCTGATCAAGGAAATAATGTCCAAACTTGAAGGTGAATGGACCAAGGAGTGCTCTGGCTGCCTCCAAAAACACCCAGCTCACATGGTGACCCAATCTGAACCCTTC
>NW_021940724.1:746533-747284 GCF_001715985.3 Manacus vitellinus
GTAACTAGAAATTCATGAAAATTAATAATAATAATAATAATAATAATAATAATAATAATAATAATAATAATAGCATATTTGTCCAGTGCTTTGAAAATCCACAGAAACATGTTTACTGTCTCAAAGATCTTTAAATAAAAACTTTGAGGTTTTTAGGGACTGGAGAAACGGGGCAGACCCACGATGTAGGATCGGAGGGGAGCAGAGGGTGATGCAAAAATTACTGAGTAAAAGAACAAAGAAGGAAGGATTTGAGGAGAGGTGAGCTCAGAGGAAGGGCAAAAAGGTGGAAAAATCATCTTTACTGGGAACAGAAAGATGTGGGTTTTACACATATTTTGAAACATACTTACACATGAAACAAAATGAATAAATCTCCTTTGATGGGCTTATTGCTCTGTCTTTGTGAAGAGGCTGAATCTGAATTTTGTTCATACAAAGGTCTTGTTACATCACACACCTTGAGCAAAGTGGTTTTATGGTGTGTTCACTTCCCTCAAAGTAACCCCAAAATGTTTTGGGTTTTTTTTTTTGGTAGGAATTTAGTCAGTCTCCCTAGTTTCCCCACATTTTAAATTTAACTCTCAAAAACCTCTCCATGCTGATTGATTGGGATAAAAAAACTAAGAAGATACTTTTAGGGGATGCACTGGTGCTACCTGTTCCTGGATAAAAGGCTTTGGAGTGGTGTTGGTCAGGGACACCAACAAGGCACAGCAAAAACCTACAGCTTTCCTCAGGCACAAAGGGA
>NW_021940724.1:747289-773911 GCF_001715985.3 Manacus vitellinus
GTTATAATGGGGGAAAATTAAGAAAAAGAACTATTTAAATGTAACATTAGATTATGATTTAAACCCACAAGAGTAAGAAAATGCAGAGTTAAAGTTCTCAAAGCCCATTGTAATATTCTCAAATAGTGAAAGGCCTTATATTATAGAATAATATAATATTTTGACTGGAGGAGTCAAAATCACAGTGGTCCAGGGAACTTTAACTCTTCAGACTTGAATCACAACCTGATTCTTCTGCTAATGTGCTTCTCCCTCACTTTAAGCATTGCAAAGAGAAAACAATCCCAATTTCTTATATTCTAAATATATTTTTTGTGTGCTAAATACTACTCTACTTAATACAACATACTCTGCTAATATCACACATTAGGTTTAATGGTCCATTTTGTGAAAGAATAGCCCAGGAAAACACTGTCAGTGAGGTTCTCCACGTACCTGAAATGGATATAAACAGGTGTAAAAAGAAAGGGAGAGGGAGAATGGCTTTTAATGGAAGGGGTGGAAAGTCATTCCAGTCTGGCTGCTTCCAGAAGGTTTGAGAAATCAGATTTTAGAAGGAAGATAGGAATGGGTGGGGAGACATTGGGAATAAACTTGGAGCACGTGCCTGTAGGTATTTCAGTCTGTAAGATATTTAAAGTGTCTTGTAGGGTGATATGAGGTCCTTCCTCCTGTCATTTGATGCACTTTTTTCCCTTTCCTTATCTAAAATGAGCCTCCATCAGCTCAAAGATCTTCAGGCTTCAACTTCTGCGATTTCCCAGAGTCCCATCAAGCCTCAGGAAGCTCCAGTGAATCCCCACAGGACCTGTGGGGTGCTGTAATTGGTGCAGGAAGGGGGGCATTTGGGTGGGATGCAGGAACTCCTTGGTCATCAGGGCTATGGAGGATGTTCAAACCATAGAAGGGTTGAGCTGTTGGGTGAAATCCCTGCTCTGGAGAAGACACTGGAGGTTCTGTTGGTTGCTTTGATGGGTCTATTCCCAAATCTGCAGCTGATCCTGCATAGCCCAGAATGTCCCTGCTGCCCTCTCATTTTGCCCACCCATGAAACAGAGCAAACACTGTTCCTCCACCCTCCCTGGTGTGCTCTGAGGTCCATCCCAACACCAAACTGGTCATGCTGGCAGGGATGTCCTGACCCGTGGGGGCTCTGGAGGCTGCAGATGATGGATCCCATGGAGATGAGCTCCTGAGGGTCCCCAAAATTTCATTGCAAAGGCAAAAACAAGGTGTAAGTGATGGTTTCCCACTGACGTTCCTGAATTGGTGACCCCGTGCCCTTGGTGGCATCACAGGGCTATTTGGCACCTTCTGGTGCACGACTGCAGTGGGTTCTGTGATGAACCACCTGTGTCCCTGATGCTTTAGGAGCTGGACTGACACCAGGGATGTCCAGCTTCTTGGTGGACAGAGAATTTGTCCTCTGTGTGCACAAGGGAAGTGCAGGTCATACCACACAGGAAATAGATGTCACATGTATGTCAGATGAAGGCTGACATGGTGACATTGCTGGGGATACTGCTGGCTGTGGTGGGTCCTCCCACAGCAGGACCAGCAGAAAAACCCTTGTGAAGATGGAAAAAACGTAGTTTGGAGGAATTCTGGATGTGGGGAAACACACACTGCATTGCCCACAGATCACAGCTGTGCTGGCCCTCAGTTTCCTCACCAAAGAAAAGGAGGATGAAAATATCACTTATCTTCCTGTCTCTGGGGAGTGGTGTTACCATTAAACAAACCTACATGGAGGAAGTGAAGTTCTCTGGCTCTAATTTTAATGGAAGGGACTCCAGCAGTGCAAGAATAGTGATATTAGAGACACCATTTAGTGCTGGACTTGGCAGTGCTGAGTTAATGGTTGGACTCGATGATCTTAAGGGTCTTTTCCAACCTAAATGATCCTATGATTCTATATCTGCTTTGGGAAGATGCTTTTAGGGGATGCACTGGTGATACCTGTTCCTGGATAAAAGGCTTTGGAGTGGTGTTGGTCAGGGAGACCAACAAGGCACAGCAAAAACCTACAGCTTTCCTCAGGCACAAAGGGAAAACCCTACAAATGCAAAGAGCAGAAGGTCAAGGGGCAGTATCACAGTGTAACCAGAGTGTTGCCTCCTAAATAAAAGCTTTTCCTCTCCATCTTGATCCAAAAAAGCAGGTGTGACTTATTGATTTAAGCCAGTTTATACCTATTCAGTAAAAACCCCATAATGGACAATACATGCATAGAGACTTTGGAGTGGCTGGAAACCTTTTGATCCATCAATATGCGTGAAATCAGAATTAACCCATCTGGGCTGCTCACTCAAAACCTTTGGCAGCACTATAATAGTCATATTGACCTCCAGCCAGGCACAATCTTACCTGCTGCTCCTGCACCCCACCGTGGTGCTTGTGACTGGCCCCACGGTGTGAAAATATCCCTGTGTCTGCCTCTCTCCCCTGTAAGAAAAGAGCTGGAATTACAGCACTGGGAAGGCAAAGAGCTCCATGGATTAATCCACCAACACACCGCACACGTTTGGTCATGTCCAGAAAATTGGATTTCCTGGTTGCTGGGGGGGATTTGCACCAGGCTCAGCCCTGACTCAGGTATTACAGGAGTTCAGCTGCTGCAGAAAAAGCTCCAAGAGGTCTGAAGTTCTGAGCGTGTTCAGTGCTGGGGAGTGACACCGGCCAGGCTTTTAGAGAAAGGGCCACGGGCCAAAAGCAGAATAAAAAAAAACATGTTGGAGAGAATTTTTCCCCTTCCTGACCTGTTTTGACTCAAAAAGAGGAGCTGTGGCTGCCTCTGGATCCCTGGAAGTGTCCAAGGCTGGGTTGGACGGGGCTTGGAGCAACCTGGAATAGTGGAAGATGTCCCTGCCCATGGCAGGGGGTGGCACTGGATGGTCTCTAAGGTCCCTTCCAACCCCAACTGTTCTGTGATTCAATGATTCTATGACTCCATGATTGTATGATTCTATAAGTCTATGATTCTATGAAAAGAACACTAAAATCTTAGCACCTTTTCCCACTTATGGTATTAAAAACTAATCTAAGGAGGTCTTTTTCAGCTGGTTTTTCTTTCTCCCTACCTGCGTTTTACCTTAGAAATAGCAAAACTGTGAAGAGGCAGCAAAGGCAGAGAAGGGTTTCAGTTGTGCACTGAAGTGTTTTTTGCCCTTTATCAGAGACATTCATAAGTCAACAACAAAATTCCTTCCTCTTACTTCGTTCTTAGACACTTGAACTGGAGAAAAAAACGAAACAAACGCCAAATGGAAGATGAATTAAAATCCAGTCCCCTTCTCAGTTGTTCACTGTCCATCTCTTTGACATCCTGGTCTCTTCCAGTCACAAATTTTTCTTTTTTTTATTAAAAAAGTCATAGCAGTACTTCCCAAGAACAGTGTTCCTACGGTGCTATCCATCTTCCCAGCACTTTGCAGCCATTAACTAATTGAGCTTCTAAATAATGCCATGAGGTGGGAAAGCTGCCTGTGTTTGTACAAAGAGGCAAAGGAGGTGTGTGGGGAGGAGGAGGAGGCTGAATTTCCCTCTCCTTGCCCTACAGGTGGGATTCAGCCAGCCAAGATATGGGTGACTCTGCAAGAGCTGGTGGTTGAAGTCCACTGACAGTCTACAGAAGGATTTATCTTCCCTTAAAACAGGTGTCTATGGCTTGTAAAATGCCTCAGATTTCAACAGTTAGGGGAGGTGAATCCACCTTCAAGTAGTTTGTACAGAGCTGCAAAATAAATTGCTGTTGGAGGCAAGAGTGAGTTGTAGCGAGCCGGGAGCACAACCATGACAAAGTTTCTTGTTTCCTTGCAAATCTTGCTCAGTTTGTGGCTTAGAGCCAGGAATGACATCCTGTAGACATCTGTAAAGCCATAAATACCACTGAGGAACACAATAACCAGGAGGCACCAGCTCTGCCAGGCAGAAAACACTTTGCAGAGAGCAAGTTGAAAACAAATGCCGGGTGAAAACAAATGTCAGGACATCCTTTGGGTGGGGAGTGGTTCTGCTGGCTGCTTTCTCACAGCAGGTATTTCCACGGGTTCAAAAAGCTGCTGGGCAAAGTCCTGAGAGAAAAGCAAAAGTTCTGAACGCCTCCTAAATATAGAGGTCCCTTTCCCAGGTGTTTGTAGTGAGGTCCTTGCTGGATAGGAATTTGTCGTGGTAATTCTGGGGTTTAGGCAATGTTGAGTGCTGGGTAATGTCACTGTCCATCCATCCATCCTTCCATCCATCCATCTATCCATCCACCCATCCATCCATCTATCCATCCATCTATCCATCCATCCATCCATCCATCCATGCATCCATCCATCCATCCATCCTTCTATCCATCCATCCATCCATCTATCCATCCACCTATTAATCCATCCATCCATCCATCCACCCATCCATCCACCCATCCATCCATCCATCCATCCATCCATCCACCTATTAATCCATCCATCCATCCATCCATCCATCCATCCACCCATCCAGGACTTCTGGTGCCTTCAGATCCCATCTGAGACTGGTGACCAGTTCTCAAACCCACTATGAGACACTCCAGTGGCCCTGGGGAAATCTCTGACCTGAGCACCTCCAGCACAAAGACTCCCTGCAGCAGGTCCTCTGCTGGCTACCAGAGGGGGAAAGGGCTGCTCTTCCCACTCCTAATCCTGCAGGGGTGGGTTAACCTTGCAGGCAGGTTGTGGGCACACAGTGGGTAAGGGAAGACTGCAAAACCCACTTCCCAAAAAGCACCTGCTCTGTGACTAAATAAAGCTGCGATGACCTGGCAGCTTTTGCAGCCACTAAACTTAGTTGGTATTTAGGTTTAATAGCAGAGGCAGAGCTGGGTATCCAGAACATGGATTTGGGCTCAGTCCCATCCACAAACCGCTGAGTGTGACGATCTGCTGGAGAGCCAAGCCCTTAAAATCAAATGTGCAAACTGGAGAGATCTGTCCTGAAAGCAGAGCAGAGAGAGCAGTGTGGGAGCCACCTCTGCCATCCAAATACAGCCTGAGCAGCCCTTAAAATGCCTCATTGTTGCAGAGGCAGGAATACACCAGCGTTTGTCTCTTCTGAATACACCAGGGTTTGTCTCTCTTGCTGTCACAGACTGTGCATTAGCGAACAGAAATCACACCCTGCCAAATTTCACCCAAACACTGTCTGGATTTCTCAATGCACAGTTTTATGCAGTGTCAGGCACCAATTTGCCAAATGGATTAAGGCTGCTTCAGCACCTACCCTGCATTAACAGCTCCTTCTGGGTCCCTTGTTCTCACTCCACCATCAGGATGTTGGCAGCTCTTGAGCTCCAGTTGCTGCATTTTGCTGTCACATCCCTGCAGCTCCTGAAAAGCCTCAAAGAGAACCAGCCCTGCAACCCAGCCCTTGGGGATGTGTGTTTGCTCTGATATCTCTCCTCACCTCTTGTCTTTGTCATCTCTTTCAAGAGGGCAGCCTGCACTGTGAGACCAAGGTGGGAGAAGAGAGGAGGAGGCAGCCCCAAAGTGCTCCTGGTTGGTTATTTGGGGTTTGTTTCTGTTTGGTTTGTTCATTTTTTTTGCTTTTTACTGGAATAATTTCTAAAGATCCTATTCCTTGGCACCCTATTAATTCCTACAGCAGATTCCCTTTGTTTCTTCCTGGGTACCTGAGCATCAGGAAGGACTAGAGGAGTCCAACAACCCTCTAAGGAGATTAAATTGTGCCTTTCATGCCTGATTTCCATGGGAGCAAACCCCCAGATGGTTGTTTATTTTTGATTTCACATTAGGTGGTGCCATTTGAAGAAGGTCTGAGTGCAGAAGGTCATGCCAACGTTCTTCCCTCTGACACCATCAGACACATCCTGGGACAGGAGGAGACAACAGGAGTGTCAGGCCGTGATTGCAGCTTGTTGGGACACCAGGAATGGGTTTCAGAGCAGAGCAGGGAGCTGGTTTGTTCCAGGCTTCCTTTTGACCTGGTTTAGTGGAAGGTGTCCCTGCCCATGGCAGGAGGTTGGAACAAGATGGTCTTAGGGTCTCTTCCAACCCAAACCATCCTGTGATTCTGTGAAATGATATTCCATGGGAAAACGCAGGTTTTGCAAAACTGAAACTGTCAGAGATAATTTTTGCTTTGGATCTTGTCCCCGTTTCACTTCATAACGTCACATTTAGTGGGATGAAGGCAGCCATTGCTCCCCAAGGGAATATCTCCTGGGGCTCCGGGAGGGAAGGATGCTTCACACCCCATGTCCAAGGGCACAACGACCTCCTGACTGCCTGACCCCAAACTGTCATCCCTGAGCAGAGCTGGAAATGGGGCTGCAAAATATGCTCTTAGCCGTGAACTCCTCTGGCTATTTTGGGCTTTGAAGGAACAGACCAAGGCTGCAACCCGCCTAGAGAGCCAGAGCATTACATGAAGTAAATAATAATAATAGCAGAGTTATTCTTATATGGCAAGTGCCCTTTTGTGTCTGATCAATGCCTACCCAGGGCACAGAGCCCAGGGAAGGTGTGCATGAGGTTACACAGTCCTCCCAGTGCCCCTTGAGCAGACAATCCACTCCAGCACTGCTCTCCCCGTTACCATGATACTGTTATTGTTGCCTGCCTCTTCCCTCTGCCTCCCATTGACTTTAGGCAGATTAGAGAGCAGAGAGATGATGGATGGCTGGATTAGATGCTGCACACCTACTTCAGGGTTTATAGAGTGATATTTTTCTGTCCTATTTGGATTCATCTCTCCCATTGTGAGCACAAAACGGAGCATAACAGGGAACAATTGTTGCAGGGCAGCGACTCTGGTTTACAGGGACGTGCAGCACGAATCCATTCATGGCATTAAAAAGAGAAAAAAAAAAAAGTAAGCTGAAAAAGATAATCAATTATAGCAGGAGAGCTGCAAGGTGAAATGGAATAACTGTGTGCTTCAGCATTCAAGGTTCACTGAAGGTCCCAGGCAGGGAAAAAGGAGAGATTGCTTTTGGCCTTTAAGGACAGCTACCCCTTCTCTGCTCAAAGGCTGAGTCCCACTTAATCCAATTTCACATCCTGCCTTTAAAATGTTATTGGATGTTCCTGGAATTGACAAACATTGAAATTCCCAGAAGGGGAACAGCCAGAAGCCCAGGTCTCCAGCGTGTATTTACAGGGCTGGAGTAACACAGGTGAGCCCTTGAGCAGAGCTTGCAGTTAAAACTATCCTCTCCAGGCCTGGATTTGCTATTGAGGGGCTCCACTGAGTTTCAAACAGAGCTCTTGGTTTCAGCATGGAGGTCTTCAGGAATCATTTGCTGTCCATACACCCCCCAATAACAGCATGATTTAGTGGAAGGTGCCCCTGCCCATGTCAGGGGGTTGGAATCACATGGTCTTTAAGGTCCCTTTCGGCCCAAACCATTCTGTGATTCTGTGATTCAGTGACTTCATGTTGGAAGCAGTGTTTCTTAATTGCAATCAAGGATCCTCCTCCCACACCACTGAGACCTTCAGGAGGTCTCAAGCTGCCCTTGGGGCAGTGCTGCTTCCAGGGCAGGACCTGGGTGACCTGCAGAAAGCTGGAAGATCGTACACAGTGCAAATAATAATCACAGAGCAGTGACTTCCACCATGGGATGGGGACAGCATTGCTGCAGAGGGAGGAGGAAGGTTGGGTGACACACCAGAGTCATCCTGGGATACAGAGCTCATGGGAAAACCACAAAACAGAAGGAAGTCATCATGATTTTAGGTTTTGGGGGACCGGTTTTGCACAGGAGACGTGAGTTGTGCTGGAGCTTTAGGAAACTCTTGGTTGAGGAGGAAGCTCCAGCCCAGCAGCTGTGCCGTGCACCTCGTGGTGACCCTTCTGTCCAGCCTGAGTTACAGCACCTACAAACTGCTGATTTTATTGCTGAGGCTAACGAGCTCTGGGCTCTCTAGGTAATTAAATGGCTTCGTGGGATGCTGATTTAGGGGTTGCACTGAGCCTCTCCTCTCACCAGTCTCTGCCTCAGCTCCTTCGCTGAGGAAGGCTGAGCAAACCACCCAGCTGGGCTGTCAGTACCATCAGATCCTACCAACCTCTCCCCCCCAACCAAAAATAAATCACAAGTCACCAGAAAGATCTGTCTGACCACCAGAGACATGTTGGGAACCTGCTGGAGTTGCTGGTCCTTCCAGCACAGACAAGAGAGGAGAGGAGATGGATATTTCTGAATTCCCAGCTGTTGCAGTAGCAACAAGGAGAGTTTATTTGGAAATCTTACAGTGACTTCTTTTACAAATATAGGCCCAGGATTTCCAGGGAAAGAGCTGTATTAGGAAAGATCTGGCACGCCCTAAATAACAATCATTACTATTAGTATAATTATATTAATTACTGTAATTACAAGCAGGGCAAGACACTACAGGAATCACAGATGAGTAGGGTGTGTACAGATGCCAACTGTTACTGGGTTTTCCCTTCCTCTCTGCAGTCTGAAAGCATCTACATTGCTTGTAAAGAGGGGGAAGCAGCTCCAGAAGCACAGACACACAGACACACAGACACACAGACACACACACACAGACACACAGACACACAGACACACACACACATGCTGCTCCAGCCCGCCTGTGTCAAGATCAGAGCATCGGGTAGAAAATGCTGCCAGAGCCTGGTAGGCAAAAAATTGACAAGGGAATCCGGTGTTATCTGGAACTGCTTTCTCCAGAGAGGCTGAAAATCTTTGATAGGTTCACTCCAGGGGAAATAACTTCGGAGGATAAGAGGCATTGATGTGCGCCGAGCAAAAGGCAACCTGTGTGCACTCCGGGTTGGAGCTGACATGCATTCTTTTTTTTTCCCATCTCTGCTCCTTTTCCCTGTTATTTTTTTTATTTTATTATTATTATTGTTATTATTTCCCCTTTCTTTGCTTTCTAATTTTTTTTTTCATTATATTTTTTCAAAGCAGAACCGGCCCTCCCAGTGATGGTGAACGATACAAAGACTTGAGTGGCGCCGGTGCCTCCGTGGAGTGGGGGAAGTGAAAAATCAGGAGATGCAGGGAGGGAGGGAGGGAGGGGAAATGTCAACAGGCAAATCTGAAAAGCAAACCTGGAGAATGACTGTGTATCTAATGTGTGTGTGTGTGTTTGTATTGATGGAGCCTCTGATGGAGCAGAGAAAATATTTTCAGAATTTTTCCCGTGTTTGGGAAGGAGGAAAAGATGGAGCCTCTTTTGTTAGGGAAATCTGCAGCGGTATTCCAGCCCTTTTGTAACTCAGTGGTCTGTCCTTGTATCTCACAGAGTTAGATGTTCCTAGCATGGCATAGCCCATACCACCCTGTGAGGGTTTGCATCCTCTTTAATGCTTTCCAACTTCTCTACTGCTACTAAAACCATACCCTGAGCGAGCACGACCCCTCTGGTACAACACAATCCCAAATTCTGATCCTAAAGTCTGGTCCAGTGCATCAAAACCAGGAATTTACCTTCTCTTTAATGCTTTCCTACTTCTCCACTGCTACCAAACCATAACCTGAGCGAGCACAACCCCTCTGGCGTAACGTGGTCCCCAAATCCTGGTCCTAAATTCTGGTCCAGTGCATCAAACCCACAGTTTGGAGCAGGTCAGGTAAGTTCACCGTGGTCAGGGACTTGTGCTTTGAGGCCGGAGGGAAGCCGACAGCCACAATGCAGTCCTCTCCCCTTGGATGCTCCTACTCTGTTCCCTAATTTCTGTTTAGGGAAGCTGGCAGTTGTTTGTGGGTTATTTTGAGTGGGACTTTTCACAGCTGACTGCAGCTCTCTGAGAGGTGGGCGGTTATGTCTGAGCTGCTTTATCGCCGCCACGTCGCTTTACGGCCGGGAGAAGAGGGATGGATCCTTCTGGAGCACAATTCATCTCTCCCAGCTGGGCTCAATTGCACCCTGGAAGTTCTTCTTTCTCTCCATCGACTATAAAAGCCTGTCTAGACGACTCGTTCAGATTTACGCATCCCAACTGATGACACACGAAGTCGGATGGATGGATCCCGGCCAGAAATCATTCTTTCCCTTTCACGGGATTTTTTTCATCCTGCTCCAGTTTTTGGGGTTTTTTTGTGCTCCTCCAGGACAGAAAGGGCTGGGAAAAGCAGTGCCATGGGGATGCAAACACTGTGGGGACATTGCAAAGCCTTTGGGTGGAGAGATGGGTGTCTGAGTGTTGCTACAGACCCCCAGAGAAGCTCTGGGACATGATTTCAAACCTTTCCTTTTGTAAGAATCCGCAAAAGCCTGAACCCACAAATGGACAAACAAACAAAATGGGGGAAAAGAAAGCAACACATGAATTATACTTCTATTTTCAAATTCTTTTATAACATCAGTGTGGCTCTTGGGGATGGTCCTATGCAGAGCTAGGAGTTGGACTCCATGATCCTTGTGGGTCCTTCCAACTCAGCATATTCTGTGGTTCTGTGATCACAACAGAATCAACTTCAGAAAGGGTTTTTGAGTATCTTTTCTTGGTGCTTGATTAAAAAAGGTTTGAAAACACCTGTGCAGCTCAGGCAGCCTGTCATGGGTCAGCAGCAGCTGGAAAGATGCAATCCCTGTGTTCGTGTCCAGTTTGGAGCTGCTGCAAAATGTTGGGAACTGCTCTTTGTTTATGGACTTTTAGGTAAAAACTGATTACCTCATGGGAATATATCCCACTGGGGAAACCCAAGGTTGGGCAAAGGCCTCTGTCTGCACCATGGTGAGCAGCACCAGGCCCTTTGAGGGCATTGATACCTGCTTGGAGACTCTTCCCCAGGGTGCAGCAAGGTGCTGGCTGCTGCTCTTGAGACTTTTTTTCAAGCTGACCAGGGTCACACTTGCTCTGAGGGTAGGTAGAAGATGCCAAATGCCTTTTGGATAACATCTGAACATAACCCTCTTTTCTCCACATCCTTTCTGAGCCACTGCCCCTAATCTGGTGCACTGAGAGGTGTGACAGGGAATGTAATGAACTCAAAGCCATGGATTCATTACAGCCCCTCCTCACACTCCATCCTCTCTCAGCTGCAGACATTACACCCCACACTGTCTTATCTTCTCTCTCTCAGTAGAACTGCCCTGAAAGAGGATAAAGCCCTGTTTAAATCCCTGTTTTGAATCCAGTTAAGATGGTCCACGGGTGCCCACATAGGATCTCTTTTGACATCAAGGTAAACAACCTTACCTAGCTGGGTATCTATGAGTGCAAGGAGAGAGAATGGCCCCTCTTTGTCAACATTTTAATTTCTTAAAGATATTCAGGGGTGAAAGGGAAGAGTTTGTTGTGGTCAACATGCATCTAACTGGCTTTGGTTATTTCCAGTTCTCGGTGAGTCTGAGAATCACAAAATCACAGAATGGTTTGGTTTGGAAGGGAACCTAAAGATCATCTCGTTCCACCCCCTGCCATGGGCAGGGACACCTTCCACTAGCCCAGGTTGCTCCAAGACCTATCCAACCTGGCCTTGGACACTTCCAGAGATCCAGGGGAGAATTTTTTCCCAATATCCCATCTAACTCTGCCCTCCATCAGCGTGAAACCATTTTCCCTTTTTTTGTCACTCCATGCCCTTTTCCAAAGTCCTTTCCAGGTCCCTTGAAGCCCTCTTCAGAAGAATGAGTTTTGGTCAAATCCACCCCAAACAGTATTTCTTTGCTTTTTGTTGTGTTTATTTAAGCCATGAAGTTTTAAAAAGACATTTAATCATGGCATAGGTCCTGACAGTATATTTGCAAACCCATTTGGGAATGGCTCCTATCAAAGAGGACTCTGCAGATGTACTCCACTATCATGGATAGCATGGACAACCTCAGGAGAACCAGTTCCAAGGCACAAAGGTCCAGTCAGAGCAGAAATTTACGGCCTGCCTAAAATAAAGAACAAGTTATGACCATCAAAAATATGAAACAAATTATGGGAGTGGGTGGACAAAATAGGAGCTGACATGTAGAACCTGTACTTCCTCCTTGGGGAGACTGGGAAGAGCACAATTCAAAACAAGGTGGCCTTGGGCTTGTGATTTTTGTTGTTTTGGTTTGCTTTTTTTAATCGAATGTGTTTGCAAAGTGTAATTAACATATTATCTGGCATTCATAAATATGCATCAGTGAGTTTTTAGCTTCACTACATCACTGGCTTGGCACAGGCGAGCGGCACATGCAGGGAATGGAAAAGAGCATGAGACAGGGAAGTACAAACATCCCCTGGGTGCAGATCCCCTCAGAGGGGGAGGATCCATCCTGGTCATCTTTACCTCCTAAGGGGAGCTGAGAGAGATTCACCCAGGGAGGGGAAGACCCCACTGTCACGTGGACTCAGGTGTAGTAAAAGGCAGGTATTTTGGTTCCCAAGAGGCTAAAATAAAGGAAAAGATCAGTTGCAGGTCCATAGG
This sequence comes from Manacus vitellinus, assembly GCF_001715985.3. NCBI lineage: Eukaryota > Metazoa > Chordata > Aves > Passeriformes > Pipridae > Manacus > Manacus vitellinus. The sequence continues at coordinate 759,660 of NW_021940724.1, forward strand.
GCTCTGCTTTTTTAGTTCCCTGTTTTCTTGCAGGCACCAAATCCCAGGCAGCTCAAAGAGGCTGTAGCTTCATCTCTTATCCTGTATTCCCAAATCTGTGCAGCATCCTCAGCCACAGCCTGGCTAAATCAATCCCCTGTGCTCTCTGAGTGCAAAACCCCAGTTCAGCCAGAGATTCCCTGGTTTTACCAACCCCAGAAAGGCTGAAGAAAGGACCTAATTGTTATTATTCATGCTATTGCAATAAATTTTACATATACCAAGCACAATTGCTGCTCCATCCCTCTGGGAGGTGCAGACAGGACTGGCCTCCTACTCTCCAGCAATTCTTGATCCAAACACCCAAAACCCTCTAATTTGATTTGCAGTGAGGCTGCAGTGGAAGATGTGGCAGGAATTGCTCTTCCTGTTGATATAAACCCGTGTTTTGACCACAAAGCCATCTATCTTTGCTGTGCCTCTTCCAATCTCCGAGGATCTGGCAGGATTGCTTGGTCAGCGTGGCTGATTTATCCCCCTGAAACTCCTGTAAGGGACAATGACCGTGGAATTTAAGGCCAACTGAATGACCACAGAGAACCTCTGCTGAGTGTCCCATCAACATTCTTCTGTCCTGGGTAAGTTCAGCACCAATCTTATAAAGGGAATTATGAATTTTAATGGGTCGAGCATCCAAAATAGCTGCCTGTTGTTTGAAATTGCCACGGATTTCAGTTCTGGGGAAGCTTTGACTTTGCTGGAGCAGGATTCCCTGTTCATCTGAGTCACTTTGTTACTGTCCATGAGGTCTCCACAGGGAAGAAACCTCATCACAAGAATCTGTTAATTTGGGCACTCTGTCAGCAGAATTTCTCTGGGGATGGTGGTCTCCTCATATCAGAGCTCTCCCCAGTAAGAGCTCAGCTGGGGAGGTGTTTCCAGCCCTGCAACCTGGGCAGATACATCCCAATTCCATCAGCAGATCTGCCCCAGTTTCCTCAGGATGGCTAAATTGGTGGGATGTGAGCCTGGAGCTCTGGGGTATGAGGAGTAACCTGTAGGTTGCAGGTTGCAGTTCCCTTTGGCCAAGTGCCTGAAGCCTCAGGATTCACAGGGAATTCATCTGAAAGCACATGGAGCATGAATGGTTTAAGAACCAGCTTGGAAGTCATCCTCCTGTCTCAGGAGACATCTTCCAGATTTAGGAAAATCAAAAGAAATTTTAAAAAAATTAAAAAAACCCTGCCTTGCCTTTGGAAAACTATCAAAACCTCAAATATCTTCCTGGGTTGACTTCTTAAAACAGTGTGGGTTGAGTTATGTGAAACATTTCCTCGCAGCTCTCGCAGGAGGAGGCAGGCTGGAGCTGGAATAGTCTTTCCCAATATCACCCAGCAGACTTGTAGCACCTGACATCTTCCAGTACCAAGAATGTTGGAGCTCCTGGATTCTGGTTTCACGTTCAGGAGGCCACATTTCCTCTCAGGGTGAGGGAAAGCAGGCTATGCTCAGGGAAGCTTTTAGCCCAGTATCAGTTTCCACCTGGAAGACTCAGGATTTGCTTCAGAAAAATAGTCAGGCAACAGTTATTTAGAAGCAAATAATTCCCAGTGAGGGATTGCACTGACCTTACAAACTGTGCAAGTGAACCTGTGGGCTCCTTCCCTCCCCTGGTGGAATTAGCTCCATAAAATGCTTTGCAGTCCATTTCTTGTGGTCTGAATTTATACATATTTTACTCCATAAACATACATTTAATGTCCCCTTGGAAATTATTTCCTGCCCATACTTAAAACTCCACACCATCCTAGGGCAGCGACTGGACGAAAAATAATTGAAACCATTAAGATCAGTTTTTATTTCAAAGGGAGGGGGACAAAAAGAAAAAAAAAAAAAGGTAATTGCTGGAATGTGTCTTTTTCAAATTACCCAGTCCCTGGGATGCCTCTGCCACTGGTGTGTTTTAATGCTGTAACAAAATTGAGGTTTTCCAATGAGTCGTAATATTACATTTCTGACCACGTGGGACCAGAGGGACCTGGAAACACCTGACTCCTGCCTTTGGCTCCGAGCAGGGACTTACATCCACAGGCTGCTTTTGGACACCAATTATGCTCCTACGTTTCCCTCAGAATTGCCATTGGACCTGGAATTCTTTCTCCCTGGTTTTCAGCTCACCCAAGTGCCACGATTAGAACCCCTCGCTGTTCCTGATTTAACGTGAGAAAGGTAATTTCGGGTTGGTGCTGGAGAGAGTGAGAGCTGTGTAGTGGTACCAAACAGATTTTGGCTAAGTGAAGTGATCTTTTTCCCCTTTTTAACAATTCTGGGAATCATCTGTCCAATCTCAGGCAAGTCTGCACGAGATTTAACATGTTTGTGTTGATATTTTCTGGGGGTGGAATCAGTGTGCTTAAAGATGGGGATTTTAAAAATTAAATCAGTAGTCCAGGTTTATCTCAGATGTGCACATTCCCAAACATCATATTGTAATTATTAACTATATGGGGGGAGGTGTGTGTGAATTTACCTGTGCTGGCAGAGAATACTCCTGTTCAGGGGTAAATAACACATTTTTAGGGAGAGTTAACATTGTGTGTTAACACGGCTCTGCTTTCCTTCCTCATTTTTACCCCTAAAATGGTGGTAAAACAGGATTGCAAAGCTAAAGATGCTGAGCTTGAGGCTGACTGGCAATTTGGTTAAGCCCATGCACAGGGCTTAACCAAAATCTTGGCTGTGGCATCACTAACAACCCCGGGATGGCCCTTCCAGACCCATCCTTTGGGCAACACTTTGGGAAGGAGTGTGTGCCCCCACTGACGTGCATTTCTAGGACTCCCAGCAGCAGTTTGAACACAGTAAGAGGCTTTGTGGTTGTTTCCCACCAAACCCTTGGCCTCCAGGCATGCCAAAAATTGCCACACTCAGCCACCTCAGTGAACTGTGGTTTGGTTTAACTACAGATGCTTCAGCTCGTTGTGTGCATGGATCCTAATTAGATGTAAGTGGCAAAGAAAGAGACAGTAAGAGCTGCTCTGAGCTGCTGCTTCTTGAGAAATACAGGCTGAAATAAAAGAAATTGGGGTCACCACCTGACTACACTTCTCTAATGCTGGTTGCTGATTAGCTCGTGTTTACATGAGTGGCTACAGCTCCTGCTTCGTGGGAGGTTTGCAGCTCCTCATCAGTGACAGGCAGCACCAAGTGCTGGGCAGTGGGCACTGGCTGATGGATTTGTCAATTCACAGGTTTTAATTGTCTGGAGGAGCTTCAGGACTCTCAGGAGTGGGAGAAATGGTGATGATTGTAACGTGCTCCCGTGTTACTACAACCCCACAGGGGAAGCTGAGGCACAGCCAGGGGGAAATGGGAGTGGGAGCAGAGCTTAAATCAAGCAAATGGGTGGTTTGGGTGTTATGTGTTGTTCCCAGAATGAGGGAGAGATGGTTTTGATGCTCAGCTAAACCTAATTCCTTCATACAACTCCACATGACCCAGCCCTGTGCACTGACAGCCCAAACCCCTCCTGTGGGCTGATCCCACAGTGTGGGCAGTAAGGAAACGGGGGGATCCTACCCCTCTGCTCTGCTCTGGTGAGATCCCACATGGAATCCAGCTCTAGGGTCCAACATCAGGGTGTGGAGCTGCTGGAGAGAGTCCTGAGGATGCCATGGAGCTGCTTCCAGGGCTGGAGCCCCTCTGCTCTGGAGCCAGGCTGGGAGAGCTGGGAATGTTCACCTGGAGAAGAGAAGGCTCCAGGGAGAGCTGAGAGCCACTTCCAGGGCAAAAAGGGGCTCCAGAAGAGCTGAAGAGGGACTTGGGACAAGGCATGGAGGGACAGGACAAAAGAAACAGCTTCTCAGTGCCAGAGGGCAGGGATAAATGGGATATTAAGAAATTAATTACTGAGCAAACTGGAGCTACTTAAGGTCTGGAATGAATCCTTGTCAGTGGCCTGTGATACGAGAGACACCGATGGCCAAGCTGGGCACTGAACCCTTCTCTCCAAGCTTTTTGATTCCACAGGCTCCTTTGGGCAGTGACCTTCCCTGGTCATGTCTGTCATGGAAGTCCACAAGCCTCCAGGGAGATGAGAACAGCTTGCAGGAGGAAGGCTTTGATAAGAACTAGAGGACGAGCCAAGCTAACAAAGAACTAATTGCTACCAGCACAAAAAAACACCAAACAACCTAAAAAAATCTGTTTATTCCTGTAGCAGAGTTTTGTGTTCTGCCACAAGCCCAAGACAAGAATCACTGTCACAAACAGCCACGGGCAGTGTGTGGGTTTCTGTCTGTGCAGGAGTCACAAGTTTAAAAAATTTATCGATTTCATAATTAAGGAACTCCGCAATACATAAAGTTAAAAGCTGGGCAAACACATACACAGAGACCACATAAAGACAAACAAACATTTAGATTTAACACAGCATAAGTGCAATAATCACCCATAAATGTAGTCATCACCAACTGTTTAATATAGATCAGTAGCAAACAAAAGAATAGATGGGATGGAAATTATTATTTGTACTAGAGGAGCTGCAGAGGCCACAAGCAAGATCACATCTCTGCCATGGCAGGCAGCACCCACATACATAATGAGAGGCAGCCCTGGATGCAAACAGCTCCAAAATTAAATCCAAACTTGAGAAGAGAAGCAGTGGAAGTAGGGATATGCTCCCATCTGAAGGTCACCAGCCTGCCAGGGCAAAGCTGAGCCCTCCTGATGCCCGGATCCGCCTCCACCACCCAGCATACAAATGACATTAAGCTGGCAATTGGTCTTATTTCAGGCATAAAATAAAATTGTCAGGAAAAAAAAATAATGCAATTTCGTCCCAGGCTGTTTTGGCAAGGGCAGAAGTACTTTTTCAGCCTGTGGCTGTGAGAGACCTGAGTTCATGGACCACCTGCTCAGGGTGTAGGGAGAGACTCTGTTTTTCCTTCTTTTTTTCCCTGCTTTTCTGCTCTTTAGACATCACAAAATGTTCACTGAGCAGGAACCACGAGCAAGATGTCCCAGCAAGAACCTCACGGGGTCGTTTTTCTTCTACTACACCAGTCACAGGGCAGGATTCATCTCATTTAACTGGAGATGTTTATATTTTAGATACTCACCTCAAAGCCTCCTTTGGTGCTCAGCAAAAAAAAAAAAAAAAAAAAAAAAAAAGAGAAAAAAAGTCCTTTTTAGCCTTTTAGGGAATATTCAGGCATTTATCCAGGACATGGCAGCCCCTGAGTGTTGGCTGAGTGATATCTGCAGGGGGGTGATGCTGAGCTGGGTGCCAGGTGTGACCACTTTGCTGTAGATGTCCCAAATCCAAGCACTCCCCCTTCCCAGGTGCAGCAGGAATTTGGAGAACGCTCTCCCACCTGTCAGAGGAGCATCACAAGGAGCCACAGGAAGGATGGGGAGTAAGATAGACTTGGCCTTGATCATCATCTTCTACATTTGACAGTCTTTTGTGCTGCATGGGACATTTTCTCTGCAAGATGCTGCCTGTTGCACCTTTAGCATGATCCTCTGATGAGTCTTTCGTGGTTTCTCAAGCTCCTTGAGGATAATGAAGGCTAATTTATCACCTTAAATTACTACAGGATCTTAAAGCCACGAGGAAAAAGCTGTGTTTTATTTCTCCCATTGCCCACCCTCTCTCCCTGTGCTCTGTGGTCCCAGGATGGCAGAATGTGTCAAGTTTCACATTCCCCAATTCCCCCCAAACAGATTTTTCAGAAATAAAGACAACTCCTGTAGCTTTGTAATTAAATATTAAAAGCCCTTGATTAAAGAGCCATAAATCACTGAGAGGCCTTTAAATTTCTATAATGTCTCGTGGCCTGGCATGTACTGATGGCAATCTCATGCTCATTTGGCTTCAGTGGGGAGAGACAGGTACCTCCAAATATTGGCCATCAGACACTGATCTCTCTGACAATGGGGAAGGAGTGAAAGCAACATTTAAATCAAGCTAAGAAAAATGTCCTGGTGGAATAAGCCCTGAACACTGGGGCTTGTGTCCTGGAGGAAATGGTATTTCTGCTACAGCAAGTGTAGCACAGGGGAAACTGTGATTAATAACTACCCAGGTTAGTGTAACGTGTCCCTGTCCATGGCAGGGGAGTGGAATGAGGTGGTATTTAAGATCTCTTCCAACCCAAACCATTCTGTGATTCCCTGATTTTTATCTGTGGCTCTGTCCTGGTCCATTCTATGACTCCTGTGGTGAGCGAAGGCAGGGCTGGGAATGCTGCCTGCAGTCCTGTGTGGTCCAGACCTGCTGCCCTGGAGATAATCCTCATCAAATTGCCTCTGGAGTGAGCTCCTGTACCAGGTGCTTCCAGTCTCAGTGAGAACTCCTGGACTGGAGCAGAGCAGAACATCCTGAGTAGGTCCATAATCCCACCTGAGACTCCCCATGGCTTTGCCTCTTTCAGCTGAGGCCCATCTGATGTTCTTTAATCTCTCCTGATGATTTAACCCACCATGAGTTTATTCCTGATGTTCTGGGATGCAGGTGGGAGATGGCCAAACACATCCACATCCTCTCTGGCCTTGAAGACTTACACATCCAGGATCTGGTGCTGCTGTTTGCATGGAATCATAGAATCATTAAGGTTGGGAAAAGACCTGTGCGGGAACACTGGGTCGGGAACATGTCAGGAAAACACTTGCAAAATAAAACCTTGCTTTGGAAACCCCCTCCCAAAGCCCCAAAACCTGATCTATCAGAACATGCAGCACTGCTCACCAGTCAGCTGGATCCACTCATCCTCCTCTGCAGGTGAGTTGAAAGCAATGCCTCGAAATATGGCAGGGAATTTAATTATTTGGAAATGATGTGAAGGAAGGGAGGGTCAAACCTGCCGGATAATTTATTCATTACTAATATTTCCAGAGGCTGTAATCAAGGTGCTCTTTTAATTGTTCCAGCCACTCCAAAAAACCCCCAGCTTTTCTAATAAAGGCTTTGAAAGTAACTGTCATTCAGCTGTATAAACCTCTATCAAAGTTGGCTTTTGACTGGCTGATGGTATCACCCACTGCCTTGACTTTATTTTAGCTTATTAAAATTGATCCTAAATAAACCTGATATGCCCCAAATTATTTTTTCTTAAATTAATTGGAATGCAATTTGTTCTCAGCTAGATTTGCTGCCATGTTGCATCTCGCAATGCAAACACGAGTTTGTTGGGTCACTCTAATTAATTTGATTTTGTATCTCAGCCCTCCTACCCATCACCAGCACTAAATGGAATTATTTAGAAATAACAGAGATAATGCTGGCAAAATAACATGCCGTGACAGGACCAAGCTTTGCTTCTTTAGGAGGAAAAAAAAATAATAATACACAACATATTGAGGTAGTTTATTTTTTGATTAAATGCTTCTGCTTTGCCTCGGCATTTATCTTTCTGAGACAGCTCCAGATCAGACCAAATGCATCATTCCATTAACATTATCTCTCTGTACATTTGAGTGGGGGGCCCCAGATAATAAAGGGTTACAATGTGCATGGCCAGCTTACACCTCCAGCAGCTGTTATTCCTTCAGTGAGGATTTGTCCAAAGGTGTCAGGAGGTGGGGAGGAAGGAGGGGAAGGGATGCTGCTGCCTGGTTGTTGGGTGAGGAGTCAAATGGCTTCAAAGAGATGGAGTGGAGCTACTTAATTCACGGGCCCTAATGGAGACATCGGGGCCAGGAGCTGCCCGAGGTGATGTGGGTTTAAAGAGATGATGTTGAGTCATTTTGTTCAGAGGCTTTGACTCAAGTGCTGAGCAACTTCATGATGTGAGGTAGCCCTGCAGCCAGAGAGCTTGGTCTGGGTGGAAAGAGAAAGGGGAGGGAAGTAGGTGTTGCAGATGATCCAAAATATGAATCATAGGATCACAGAATCACAGAATCGACCGGGTTGGAAAAGCCCTCCGAGATCATCAAGTCCAACCCTTGATCCAACCCCTCTGTGGTTCCCAACCTGTGACACTGATGCCACATCCAGTCTCACCTTAAACACCTCCAGAGATGGAGAATCCCCCACTTCCCTGGGCAGCCCATTCCAATGACTGAGCACTCTCTTTGTGAAGAATTTCTTCCTGATGTCCAACCTGGCACAGCTTGAGGCTGTGCCCTCTTGTCCTACTGCTGGTGGCCTGGAAGAAGAGATTGACACCCACCTGGGGGGAGTTTGGATGGACAGACTCCCCCAAAGGAGCACATGATGGTTTGGGTGGTAGAAAATAACTAAAATAATCATGAGTGTGAGAAAGGTCAGTTATTGCCACTTTTGCTGTCCCTGATTGAAGGAGCTCTTCCCATGAGGTTGGGAAGTGGAGAAAGCAGGGAGGTGGAGATCTCAGCATGATTTAGAGACAAATTAAGTGCTGGTGATGGGAATATCCACAGGAATAATACAGAAATTCCAAGGGTGTGCCCCTATAGAGGGGAAGCCTCTTGTCCCAGATTTTGCTTATGTGGCTGTGAGTGGTGGCTCCAAACATCCTCAGTGGCCACGGTCAAAGGCTGAACTCCAGACCATTATCTTGATTTGCTTGGCAATTTGTAACCACTCAGAGGTGGAAAGAGCTAAAAAAATTGGTTTAAGAGGGGGAAAAAATTGGGATTTGTACTCTTGAGGTGCTGCACCACCAGTTTATAGCTCTGCAAAGGGGTCACAGGTCTTCAAAGCTGTTCTCTTGCACAGTCAATTTTCACCACAGGTGGATCTACCCAGCACAGGGTAGCAGGAGAGCAAGTCAATGTATTTTGTATAGGTCCTACCAGTAAACAAAGTGGAGAAGGCAGCTGGCCTGTTGTTATATGTGTGTATATATGGGTTTTTTTAAGCTTCTAGGAAGGGCTGGCTGAACAAGCCCCACTTCAGCCTTAGAGAGAGGACACACTCTTGGGAATATGGAAGCATGATAAGGGGAGCTTTTTAAAGAGCCCAGTTTGTAATCCCAGGGTGCTGGTGTGACTGTGTACCAACTATTTAACAAGTGATCTCGTTCATCAGGGAAATGTCTTTCTCTTCCCCTTCCCATTTATGTCTTCAGTCACCCTGCTCCACTCCCCCCTGTTTTCTGTCATTTCTCCTTCTGTTCTTCCTCTCTGATACCATGGTGATGGAGCTGACATATAAGAATAGCTATTCTTCACTGGGGTTCCCACAGCATCCCAAGATGAGCTTATGCTTCTCCCCCTCTCTGTCTCCCACGTTCACTAAGTGGGTAACTGCGTGCTGCCAACCCCACATGCTAAAAAACATGGGCTAGCCTTCCCTCCCTCCTCCCTCCCTCCCCATGCAATTGGCTTAAAAATCATGAATTGCAGCAACAAAAAAAAAATCACAAATGTTGGGCTTGGTTTGTATAATTTTCAGTTATTTTCTTTGAGCCTGGTGTTCTAACAAAACAAACCTTTCACCGTGTGCTGCCTATCAGGGCCCACTGCTGATTTGGGGCAGTTTGACAGGCAGTGAGATGATTTTAGTCCTGAAAGTTTTTGGGAGTGGGTGGCTGGGTGGATGTTCCCTGAGTGAGGAAAATGCCAAAGCTACGTAGGAAAGAGGCTTTATAAATATCCCTATTGAGGAGTAGCCACGAGTGACATCCACAATTAGCTGTGAGATTTTGGAGGCTGTGAAGTGTATTTTGCATATCCTTTTCCCAATGTCTGAGGGAGGCAAACTTCCTAAAATACCTTTCTAGATTATTACCAACTGCAAGGGCTGGGCAGGGCTGGGTCATCCTGGGAAAATCTCTAGCCTGGCTCCCATCCTGTCTCCTGCATTTGTGGTACCCACTGGAGCATCCCCCAGGAGCTGCATCACAGCAGCAACTCTGACCCAGGTTCTGAAATCCCAAATTAAAGCCCTGATCTCTGGATTAGTCCCTTCCTCTCTTTAGGATGTCCTGTTTTCTTTTGGATTTCTTCTGATTTGAGTGTTGCTCCTCCTTAGCTGAACCAACAGCCCCTTTCAATGCCATGTGCCCCCAGTGCTGGCATCCAACCTTTCCCTCTCACCTCCCAGACTCCAGCTCTTCCTGCATGTCCCTGCTCTGCTTTCCTCTGCCTTTCTACCCATTCCTCCACCTCATCCCTCCACCCCCAAAACCTCCACACTCCTTATCTCCCCCCAGTGCTCTCCAGCCCTCCGGAGCAGGGATTGATTGCTCTTCTTATTGGTATTGTCCTCCAAAATGAAAAAAACAATGAAATTGTCTGACTTTCCCCGGTTGTATCTTATCACTCCACCTGCCTGCTCCCAATATTACTCCCTTTCACTCGTCTCCTGCCGTTTAAAGTAGCCCCTCTCTGGCGTCCCCTCATTTAATTCGACAGCCCCAGCCTGTGTTTTATACTCCCCTTATCATTACGGGCTGACTGCTCCCCTGGCTCCCATCTCACCCTGCCCCCGTCCATCTGCCCCTCTCCCGTGTCCATCCCCCTTCTGTTTTGTTTGGACTAACGACAGCCTGGGTGTGACCGCCGGCGATAATAGTCGGCAAATATTTGAAGGGAGAAGGAGAAAAATCGTTCCCTGGGGAGTTTCCAGGGGGAGGGCAGAGGGTGAGTTGCGGGACGGCTCCGGAGTTGGCGGGGAAGGGGGAGGCTGGGACAAGGAGAGGGTGGGTGGGTTGGGAAGATGTGCAGATGATGCTGTCGGCCTCGGTACATCATAAATCCCCCTTTGGGTGGGCGAGGAATGTGGGATGAGCATCCTTCTTATCCCTGGGTCTACTTGGAAAGACAGGCTCCACCTGCCACGGCACCTTGCTGGTGAGGTGGAGATGGGAAGGGACAGAGAAGGGAGAAAAAAGTGATGAAATTACAACAAAGAGAGGAAATTCGGGCTGAATAACTCTGGAAGTCCTCCTGCAACTCAGCTGAGGTTGGTGAACTAGTGTCTGAGTCCAGGTGCTGACATGGACTGGAGCACACACCGATGGGAAGGAGCTCTGGAGAGGGAGGGGACACTCAGGCCCTGGAGGGCTGTGAGGCTTCTGTGAGTTGCTGGGACAGTGTGAAAGGAGGTTTTGCTTCCCCACAAAAAACATCCAAACAAGTGGGGTTAAAAAAAGGAAGGCAAACCTCACCTCTGCTTGACACTGCTAAAGGGTTGGGAAGGGGCAGGCGTTAGATAACTGAGGAAAATGTTATTTAATAAATGCCCTACTAAGAAACCTGCCAAAAAAATCGTCCCTGCAAGGACTGGCAGGGAAGTTAAGGGAGTTGCCTGAGGCTGTGCAGCAAATCAGTGGCAGAGGAGAAAGGGCACCTTGCACAGCTCTGCTCCGTACCAGGACAGTCTGGGTTTCTCAAACAGACCAATGTGCAAACCCCCGAGACTCCAAAGATATATTGGACAAAGCACAAATGGAGAGTGGCCGAGATGGACCCTCTCAAGGGCTTTTTCTCTACCCCTCGTTAGAAATTGGCTGCACAGATGCTACAAACAGAGGGGAAGGCAGTGGCCAGGCAACCAAGTGTCACAATCCTCTTCCCTGGGAACTTCTCTTACATTTTTTTGACAGCGTTTCTGTCTCATTTTCTGTCGACACAACCCTCCCTGAAGCTGGTAAAGCTGTCAAAATCTTATAGTGTGACACCCTCGGCAGCCAGAACCCAGAACTGAGCTCACCCTGTCCCTCCCCGGGATGTCACAGCGACAACGCAGAGCCCTGGACGAGCTTTAAACCGGCTCGCAATGACTTTTCCCCCCTCCACCAGCATGATAAAGACATCCTTTGTCAGCGGCGGGGACGGTGACAGCTCCCCAGGAGGGGACAGTTTTCTTTCGCGCGTCAAAAGAAAGGGGCGAGTTGGAAGGACCTGAAACACCGGATGGCAGAAGGGGGTGAAAAAGAGACCTAGAGGAACAAAATTATAAGTTAGCAGGCCTCTCCCCGGGCTGGTTTGTTGGGGTTTTTTTTAAGGTTTCGCCGGGTTTGAGGGATTTTGGAGCTGCCACCAAGCGCGGTCGCTGCAGGTGGCGCTGCGATGTTGGGTTTTAGCGGTGGCCGCGCTCGCCCAAGCCCGGAGCTTTTAACAACCAGCTCCGGCTTTCAGCAACTTAAATACGGTGTTGGTTTAACAAACTTGTAAAATGGCGGGGCAAAATAATGATAATAAAATCCCCAAACCCAATTTAGATTCTTACTTTTCTCTCTCTGTCTCTCTCTCTGTTTTTTTTATTAGTTCTTCTTTCTTTAAATTAGCTCCTCTGCTTTGGTATTGGAGTCTCAAAGTGTACAGATGTATATCCTCGGAAGGAATAGGTGTTTTCTGTTCTTTGGGTACTGATGGGAGTGATCCCTGTGTGTGTCTGAGGTAATAAGGCATGAAATGAAAGGATGTGTGTGCTGTTTGCTGCCTGCTTGTCCCTCTCCTGCTTGCTGGAGAGAGAGGAACTGCAGAGGGATGCAGAGATGCTGTTGGCATTCAGGACTTCATGAGCAATGGAGGGTGTTTTGGGGCAGCAGGAGGGAAATCAGTCTGTTTGGATAGAGACAATATGATTTTGCCTCTTCCCAGAGGATGCTGAGAGCAGCTTTGGTGCTGTTGGGTGGGTTTTGCCCCAGGAATGGAGCAGTGGGGGTGCCCAGGTTCTCTCCCTGATTTTTTTGCTGTGACCTGGGGGGAAAAATATCCACTTGATGACAACAGGGTGAGCCTGAACCCTCCTTGTCCTTGGGCCTTTTTACTGCAGTTATTCACGGGTCAGGGGAGGTCATTTGGGTTTTCCAGCCCTAACCCTTTTCCGCCCCCGCTGCCCAGTTCATGAAAAGGCCTATAAATAAAGTCCCATTTGTCACTCACTCCTTCATGAACCCAAACAGCACAGGCATATATTGACTCATGTCATTGTCTTAAGAAGCAGAAAGAACTCGTCTTAATTTCTTCCTTCCCACCAGATAGCGGGAAGTAATCTCAGCATATCCAGATTATCCCTGTTTAGCCCAACAGCCTGGTTTTAAATGGAAGACCAAATTTCCCAGAGATTTTCATATGTTTTTATTAAATGGAGCTGCAAGCCAGACTGGACATTAAATAATACTGTATTGCTTACAGCTGAAGTGATCTTTAGAGGTTACTAACCTGCCATTGTATCTCTCAGATTTCTGTCTCGCTCTTCCATTGTCATTTTGCTGTGTTATTACTCTTCAGGCTTCACATAGTGTTCATTTCTCTGAATGAAAACAAATGACTCCTTGCAAGAGGCAGGAGATAAAGAATAATAAATACATTTTATGCACCACCTTAAAAAAAAGGGCTCTGAATCCCCATCCATCCATCAGGAAATGTAAACCAGAGCTCAGGCAAAACACACACAGGCGCGCTCAGGCACGAGCCCGGGAGATAAAACTTGTTTTAAGGAAAACATGATATTGTTTAAAAATAAATATCTTGGAGGATGCAAATAGACAGCCCCCGGCCCCCGTGTTTCGTGGCATAAATTTAAGATAATTAAAAATACAAAGCTCGGATTAAGCCTGATTTTCTGTGAATGGGAGAGGCTGTGGGGAGGAGGGGGAGTCCTGCTGTGCCTGGTGCTGTACAGGCTGCCCCGGAGAGGCAATTCCTGCCTCCAGAGGGACAATCCTTGCCTCTGTTCATGGCTATTGATTGCCACGAGCGGTGGGACCCCCTTCACCAGCCACCCCCTGCATCCCTGCTGGATGCCTTCTACTGGGGAGAGGGAAGCTGTAGGATCACCCCCCAGAGTTTTCCCCTTCCTGTCCTGATGGGCCAACACTCCTGAAAAGAATCTCTTCACTTCCACTCTTCCCTAGACCTGTTCAAGGTGCCCATCCTCGTGGCATCAGAGCTCCCAGGGGAAGGCAGCCCTGTTGCTGCGTGCTGCCATCGACACCCTGAGAGCATCCCCTCCCTCCCCACCATCTGCTGTCTGCTCCGCTTTTGGCCGGAGGAGAGCTCGGATATTACCTGCAGAGAGGACATCGGGTCTCTGCACGGTGGGGATGAACTTGTGGAGCGGGATCTGCTCCGTGGGGCATCCTGCCGGACACCAAAGTCAGGCAGGAAGCACCAACAGCTTTTAAAAAAATACCATTATTCCTGCGGCTGCCGGGAATTAAAGGAAGCTTGCAGCCGCTCTCCAGGATTACTGCTCACCCAGGCTGAGAGATTGATCTTCCTCTGAGCCTCCCCACGCCCGCTCTGATCCGCTCTCCTCCTCGGTGTGTCCAAGCCGGAGGAGAGCAGCGGGGCACAGGCTGGAGAGGGAAGGGAAAACAGATGCCAGGGCCGGG